>NC_136621.1:10766205-10957739 GCF_933228915.1 Telmatherina bonti
ATATATATATATATATATGTATATATACATCCACTAGGGGATGTATATATATGTAGGGGAACTGCAGTTTTATGCACTTCCGCATAGGCTTCACTTTTAAACAACGGAGGCTCCGTCCATCTTTCTTATATGGTCTATGCTCCTACATAACAGGATTGGTCCCTGCCTGCACCTGCAGCTGTGAAAAGCCCCCCCCGTTCTAGTGGCAGCATTTTGACAGCAGCAGCGATCATCCTCCTGGTCCTCAAAATCCTGGTTTTTGTGTTTATGTAGTTCAAGCTGTTGATCAATGAGTTGTTAAATGAGTAGATTCTTTTTTTTTTTCTTTTTTTTTTTTTAAATTGATTTGCCCTCATCAGCTGTAAACTGTAGGGGTGAACTGACATTTTTTCTTTTTGGGTGTTTTCCCCTGTTTATGTGGAGTTAGGCTTAAGAAATGTGTTTTGTTTGTTTATTTTCATGCAGGATTAGTTAGCACTGGGCTAAGTTTGTTGATTTTGTTTGTTGTTTTGGCCTCAGTTCACCCTGATGATTCTGCTTTACAGGCTCAGTCATTTAAGATATGTAAATAAACAGTTGATCTTTGGAGAGTTGTTTAATTCTGATTTGAGGGCCGGGAATAGTTTTCTTTTCTTCTCTCTTCATGTTGCGCTCCTAAAACCAAGGTGGGACATAACAGAGTTGAACGTGAACAAAATAGATTAGCAGCAGATATAGATCATCTGTGGCTTTCGGCCTAATGCCTGCTCTGGCTGATGGTTTTTCCCAGCATTCAACATATACATAGCTCACAAAAACTACTTAAATACAGTATAGCAAGTAATTTATTACTTTCCACCTCTACACTATCCCGTGAACTTGATTTTTTTTTTTTTCAGCATCTACTAATTAATAAAACATCCAAGAAATACCACAGCGCAAATAATTTGTCCCCATTTTTTATTTAAAAAAAGTAAAACTACATGTTATCAATATAAATGCAGCTTCTTGAAAGGACAGAATACACTTTTTATTGTCAGAATTTCACTAATGAAAGGATTAAATGAATCACAGTTACATTTAATGGGTTGGGTCCATGGCTTTTAAAGCTGGGGTAGTTAATGTTGGGGAGCTAGCAAGATCTGATTGTGGCACCCCATCATCCTCCCCAGCATCCTCAAGGCTTTTTCATTTGCAACATTTTTCACCCACAATTTTCTCTTTCTCAGCTGTTTAGCAGGAGAAGGCAAATAAACCGAGCTGGGTCGGGGAAATCCTTCCTGCATTTTCTCAGCTATGTTTGCCTTAAGAGTTTGTTCTTCACTGCTTTGTATTTTCATCCTAACACGCTGTTTACATGCAGGCTGTGGCTATCAGGTATGTGCTGCAGGAGGGTTAGGGTAGGACTAGGGGGAGGAGGGGAGCTGGTAGAAAAAGCTTACAAATATAAGGAATGAACTTCAATTCGGTCAGAATGTTTTGATTGTTCAAAGTTTTTACAGATTTACAGTAAACTGAGGGGTCTAACTAAATTTCTTATTGTTCATGATTACAAAATGTGTAGACTACTATGAGGATGAGGAACCACGTCACCCAGAGTAAAAAAAAAAAAAAAAGTCTCTGAGCAACATTACCAACCCCAGCTTTAAGTATTTCCATGAATCTGCTCTTCAAAAAGCCCTGTGACTGGCGAGCTGTCCAGGGTGTACCCCGCCTTTCACCCAAAGACTGCTGGAATATGCTCCAGCTTCTCCGCGACCCTTCATTGGATTAAGTGGTTAGAATAATGAATGAATTAATGAATGAATGAATCACAGAAAATTGCAGGTGTGGACAAAACTGTTAGTATCCTTTGGTCAATGACAGAAAACTCTGTCATGAGTTTGTTTTTTTACATGTAAAAAGCATGTTGAAAACCAATGACTGACTTTTATTGGTTAAATTTAGTAGAATGTTTACTTATTATTACTTTTATAAGACTCAAAGTATTTCTGTGACCATTTTGAGTTTTTCTGTCTTTGACTGAAGGGTACCAACCAATTTGTCTATGTCTGTAGATGGGAACCATTGTTTTCTTAGATGTTTTTGTCCAAATAACAATAATAATCCTTTAGGATATTGTCGTAAAAGCATGTGGACTTATGTTGCATACATCAGCATTAGAGACACAAAGGCGATGCTTCATCATTAGCACAATTAAAATGGTATGATTGGAAAATTGTTGAGGAAGCAGTTTTTAAGCCTGTTATCACATTTTGCATTACAGCTCAACATAGTTATTATTTATTAAGTAACATGAGGATATTTCTGTATCAGACACTCTTCCATAGACAATCTGGCCACTTGGTTAATGTCAAACATAAACAACCAATTAATCTTTGACTAAAGATAACAGCTGAGAAGGTTTCCAGAAGGAGCATCATGGACTATGCTACTTAAGTGAAATTCTTCTGAATTTTCTCAGAAATGGACCAGCAGTCCACTGGTGCAGAATTCCTGGCAGGACATCTGCATGAGTGGTGTAAAAACATCTGCCTGGATGTCTTCATGCGAAATTACAGTTTAATTGTCAGAGCAGATAAAAATGAATGACTTTCCTTGCAGAGTCTACGCTCTGCGCCTCAACATCACAGTGCATCACCATGAGCTGTGACAGTTTAAAACACACACACATATAGAGACAACCTGAATCATCGGCAGACAGATGTGAGTATGTGTGGGAGGATGATTGGAAATTCTTTTAAATCCACAAACACGCTCCGAGTTCACTCTCTCTTACACACACATAATCACATATCTCTTGGCAGACTTTGTTTCAATTAACATTTTTATTACACAGAGGGAAGAGAGGGGAGAGAAAGCAGGGCTTGGAGTCAGGCAAGCCGTCTTGTAGTGTTTGTGGTGGTGTGTGGACTCGAAGCATACACACGTGCAAAAACATGCTAATCAACTTTTGTGCCTGTTTACATTAACAAAAGAAAAAAAACATTTTTTTTCACCAAAGGTTGACTTAGAGAAGAGCGACAAAGCTGAATGGAGAGGAGAGGCAGGGAATGCAATGGAAGGAAGAGAAATGATGAATAGGAAAAGATTTAAAATCCTTCATTTTCTTCTGGCTCTTCATATGCAAGAGGTTTCATACAAATTGAGTTTTTCAATCAAGTATTATTGGCTGAGTGAACCGAGGGGCTACAAATGAAAATGGCTTTTAATTGTACATGCACTTGTGCTGTGTGAGCTTCCATAAGTGGTGTCGCAGCTCCTTCTGAGTCCCATCACCTCTGGTGAACCAGTGCCTGATTCCATTAAGGTCTTTGTGGTCAAGGTCCACATAGCTATTAACCCCTTACAGCGGTGCTCCTGGGGCTGTAAATCCTAATGAGCCCTTATCAAACGCAATAAAAAAAAAGAAGTATAACTTCAAAGGGAAGAGAAACAGACAAAAGGTGAAAAAGTGAAGCAACGGATGGATGTAGGAAATTGAAGATTGTCATGTGGCTCCAAAGAACAAGATTTTATTTGAAGAATCAAATGTTCCCTTTTTTTTCCAACATATTTGCAGGTGATGTAAAATTAAAATATTTTCATTTTGCAGTACTGAACATCAGACCGGATGCTTTTCCACATGCATATTCATTTTTAGGGCAGTTTGTGACTATTTTCCTTTTATTTTGAATTATCAGAGGGATTCTGTCTCCTACCGACTTCCTCACGCTGAGACAATAATGAAGCTCGAGGACGAGTTGACAGAGTCGAACTGGCCTACAAGTTTACATAAAATCACCACATGACAGCCATTGAAAGAGATCTGTGATTGTTAGCCAAGTTGTAATTCTGTTTTAATTGAGTCATTGAGAAAGCTGCTCCCTGCTGTTGAGAAACAGTCAGACAGAAATACAATAATCTCCTCAGTGTCCCCCGTTGACACTGCACGGCTGTTGAGGAGTAATATAGACAGAAGGAAGGGAGGCAAATAAACCAAGAGAAACTGAGCGTGGAGGTTAAGTAAGATGGAAGGATGAAGAGTGAGAATGGGAGCAGTGAGCAGTGAGCTTTGTCTGTCAGAGCTGATGAGTGTCAACAACAGACTGAGAGATTGATGGACATTTGAAGGAGGAAGGTGTGCGAGTTGACAGATGTTCGAAAGGCTTCCGTTAACGCAGATGTATTCAGAGGTGGTGCAAGTGTCTGCACATTTCATTGCATCACACTTTACAATGTCTAAAGTCATGATGGAGGGGGTAGAGCTTGACCTCTCTGCATCCCCACATCAATCAGACGACGGCCCTCTTGGCTTCCTCGCTCCCTCCTGTGTGTGTGTTTCTCCAACGAAAGTCCAACGGGCTCTGAAGATACATGCAACTGCAGCTTTATTTATAATGCACTTTACAAACAACACACAAAGCAAACAAAGCAACATGCAAACAACATGCAACTTAACATTTAAATAAAAATTGCAATGACTACCTTGAATTTTAAAATACAGTTAAATGAAATAAAAATTATAATTAAAATAAACTAAAATCAGATTAAAATTTTAACATGTCATGCCGTGCCAACGGCCAAGTGGACAAACACCACACCCGGAAGGTCCACCAGACTTGGTCTGATTCAGGTCTGTGTTCATTTACCTATCTGTCTGTCCATCCATCCATCCATCTATCCGTCCATCCGTCCGCTTAAAGTTTTTTTAAAGGTTGAACAATGCCAATCGAGTTGGATTCTGAGCAGCAGTTACACTACATTTTATTTTTATTTATTAATTCAAATCATTTGCTGGTCTGAGTTAAATAATAATGTTGAAAAGTAACTTTGATTGAATTTATATTATATTACATACAACACTTATTACACAGAATAAAATACACAAAAGCATAAGTTTTGGATTTTGCGTGGAAACAGGTTGTTAACAGAGCCTTGGAGGGCGTCGTGCTGCTGATGGATATACTTCAGCATTATCCAAGTTAAAGCAACAAGACAGGGAAACTTTGGCCTGCTGTGTTGCATGTGGGGGCTTATGATCTGGCAATACAAAGAAAATAAAAATAAATAAAATCTGTTTTGACCTGTTATCAGGTGAGGACACATATTTGGTCACATCAGAGTACACCACATGCTTCTTTAATGCTGAACATTTACTAATGTAAAACTTGCATTATTTAAGAAAAGTCTTTTAACATTGTGACAGTAACACTTTTCTCTGTGGCTGAAAGTTTTTTTTGCCAAAACAGTAAATGTGTTGAAAACTTCTTAAACCTTTTTCTGAGAACTAACCTTATACATTACTAAAAAAAAATCTTTTCAGCCTCTTCGTAAGGTTTTAACTCGTGACCTTTTTAAGTGAAGAGGCTCTTACTTTTGTTGCTGTATGAGCCAAAAGCCAACATGACACTGATATGTACTGCTTTATTTCTGTTGTATCACATTTAGGAGAACTAAACTATCAGAGGAGCTGTAAATATTTTTCCAGATGCCATTTGCGATGGAGGCAAGGAGAATTACTGTTTTTCCAATTTCTCCCAAGTGTCTCTTTTCCATTGAGCGCAAAGTTTTTCATATTGGCCTTACAGCTGTGGAGGATTTACTGCTTGAATCCGAGGATGTTTTTTTTCAAGAGGTGGCCAAGTGTTGACAAATAAAATGAACAGAATTTCTAAAGCATAGGTAAACTGTAATTCTCTGATGCAACTGGGCAAAACTGGAAAATAATTGTTTAACATTTTGTAACTCAAATGGTCTTGATAATTCCCCTTGCTATGGTTCTGTGATGGGAAGTTCAAACATAGCTGCAATGCAAATGGTGTTTCTGAAAACTAACCTGTATTGATGGGTTATACTCTCTGATGTGGTCTAGCAAAGAGTTAGTGCTGGTGTAACTTTGGTATTTGGCAATGAATCATAGCTTTGGCAATTAAAGGGGGAAAGAGCAAGAGAGAGAAAGAAAGGAATGATTCTGAATAAATCTTTGGCTCTAAATCAACAATGGAAACACTTTGATGGAAAAATTTAGCAAACTTTCTCATAAACTGTTTTTATAGATGTAAATAGCAAACAAAAGTATTTTAAAAAGGCTTAAACAGTTTTTGTCACACAGCGGTGGTCTTCAGAGATAACCCACATACTCATCTCTACTCATCCCATAAATGAATTTCTTCACAAACGTGGCGCCATTCAAAAGGAAAATAAACAGGCTTGCTAATGCTGATTCATTGCCAACAAAAAAATAATCATCGAAAATATTCAACCAAACACAAATATCCTGAATAACTATAATTTCAAGAACTGAACTTCATCTAATATTCCTGATTCAAACAGAATTTATAGTATTTAGAAGTAGAGTATTTAGAACACATTAACACTACACTTGCAAACTATAAACGGAAGCACTCTCAAAGCAATCTCACTCGTCTTTCCTTTGATACATCTTTTTTATATGTAATTTTTTAATATAAATATTTAGATTAAATTCAATTCCACTTTATTTGTATAGCGCCACTTCACAGTGCACTTTACAAACACATAGGTCCAAGCCAATTCATAAATAGCCTAGCCAATAGAAACCAACAGATTGCATCAAATCTTGACTTTGATCCAATCCCCCCATCCTGAGCATGCATGAGGCGACAGTTGGAAGGAAAACTCCCTTTTAACAGGAAGACAAAACCTCCAGCAGAACCTGCCTCAGGGAGGGCAGCCACCTGCCTCGGCTGGTTGGGGTGGAGAGGACAGGAAAGACGGAACAACATGAACTGCAACCTTCATCCAGGAAGACCTGCAGAAAGAGGAGATGTATGTGAAAGATGTCAACACTGTCATAGATTTATACAAGGAGGAAAAGGAGAAGAGACATGAAAAGGAAGTGCTCAGTGCATCATGGCTGCATAAGTAATGGATGGCTAGACTACCCCTAACTATAAGAACATAACCTGAACCGTTGGGCCCCGTACATGCAGACTCCAGCTCAGCAGATGCTTGTCCCAGAAGATGCGTAACTTCATCAGTTGAGACTTACATGTTGCTATCACAAGTTAGTGTTCAATTGAAACACTAATTTAAGTTTATATGTAGAAATGTATATATTAGATTATTGTTTAAGAAATACTTTTGATAACTGGTTTATCATTTTTTGCAGTGTGGATTAACAAAAGCAGCTTTAAGTAGAGTTTCATAGCCACATACTCTTATATGCACACGGAAAATGGTTTCAGAAAGGTTAACTTCATGTATAATTGACTGGAGTGTGTGCGTGAGTGGTTGTTTGTCTTTGTGTGGCCCTGTGATGGACTGGCGAGCTGTCCAGGATGTACTCGGCATTTCGCCCAAACACCGCTGGGATGGGCTCCAGCTTCCCCGTGATCCTTCATTGGACTAAGCGGTTAGGATAATGAATAAATGAATGTGTAATTGACTGTCCCAGTACAAATTCCTCATGACTTAAGCTGTAAATGTAGAAGACAGTGGCAATGTTTCCCTTGTTTCAAATTGGGCTAAAACTTGATATTCTGTGTTGAATCTATAAGAAAAATTTGGCAGTTTTGGAAATTTACTTTTTTATGGCATGTTTTCATGTTGTTTTTAGGATAATGTTTTCAAAATGGCTGTCATGCCATGAAGGTCATGGCTGGAAAGTGTTCTCCATCTCTCTTCTGCAGCGCATTTGCATGTCCTGCATGTGAGCTCATTTGCATTCTCACATGAAGTCCCTGTGGAGTATATCGGGAGTTTTTCAGAAGTATTGCAGTATCTGTATAAGAAACAAGTAATGGTGGGCACGCAGAATCAACAATGTGTCATATATTACTCAGCATTAAAGGTGAGAGAACTTTGGCATATCATCAGCATCACGATGCATTTCAAATTAGTTTTCTTTTCTTGTATGCTGCACATGCACATATTTATTTGTTTATTTATTTGTTCATTTCATTTCATGCTTAACTTTGTTTTTACTTTGAAACTTTGGGTATCTTTTAACAACATGAAAGCTGCTGACGAACAAACCAGTGAGCTGCTGGTGCCTCTGCTAAACCCGTTCATGAAGCTTATGTTGTATGCAGATATATACATTTATGTGGTCACGGAACAGCAAACACTTCTAGAACCATCATCCCAGCTTTACTGATCCATTTCAGTGAGTTTTACGTGGATGAGCTTCTCCTATGGATCCTTTTGGCTCTTTTTTCTGGGACAAGGACATTTTCATGAGTTATGCTCGAACTTGGAAAAAAAGCAGCAACAGAAGTTTCATAGCAGCAGGCACTCCCCTGAAAACAGGCTGATTCGTACCTGGTTTTGCCCTCAACTTTTGTCTTCTGAAGGAAAAAGGCCGCCAACTTGGGCACTTTTACAAGAAAACTGGACAAAAATAACTGTATTTTAACCATGTGTTCTATCTTTAACCATAAATAACTTTTACTCTTCTATTATCTGCTCCCATGAAGGTAAATCTAAAGCTCCTTTGTCTCTTTACCACACCATCCCCCCCCCCCCCCCCACCATTTCTATTCCACAGCTCACTGTAACTGTATTATGTTGTTGTTTTTAATATAAAAAAAAAATCATTCCATCCATCAGGGTTTATTTTCTACTCTCTGCCTTTGAACCCCCATTCCCCATCACTTATAACTGAACTTATCCTCAATTGCAAATCTCTTCTTGGCAACTTGACCCTCTCCCTATAACTCTGGTCAAAGCTTGTCTGCCCTCTTTCCTCCCTCCTTTCACTGCTAATATCCACTCCTCAATTACCACTGGAATTGTTCCTACACTCTTTAAAATTGCCACCATTACACTATTAAAAAACCTGGTTGAGATACAAACAATTTTAACAATATCCGTCCTACTGTCAACTTGCCCTTTCTTACCAGCATCCTTGAGAAAACTAATGCACAACAATCTGTATGAATAACTCCAGTCGGGTTTCCACCCCATCTACAGTACTGAATCCACAATCTTAAAAACCACTAACAACATTCCCATTGCAACAGATTCTGATCTTCTTTCCATCCTTATCCTTCTTGATCTGATTGCAGCCTTTTATTCCATATCTTACACCATCTTCTGCAACAGGTTTTCTTCTCTTGGCATCAGTGACACCCCACTTAATTGGTTTAAGTCATATCTCTCTGGCCACACTCAGTTCATTCAGCTTGATTCATTCTCATTCCAAACCTCTCCTTTTGCTACAGGTGTTTTCAGGGTTCTGTCCTGGGTCCTCTTCTTTGTATCACCTACATCCTCATCCTTGGCTATAATTTCTAGAAAAATAATGTTCAGTTTCATTGCTACGCAGATGACACCTTGCTGTACCTCTCAGGTTAACCAGCCTCTTCCTTCCCATCTCCATCTGTTTCCAACTGTTTAGATGTGTAACCCACCTAAAAATGGGTTTACTAATCATTTGTATTAATTTTCTAATGTTTTTTTTTGTTTGTTTGTTTATTTTGCATTGTAAGTAATGCTAGTTTTATTTAGAAAAAAACGAGCTTTCTTTTGGTGAAAACAGGAAGTAGCATGCCACAGTTTTCCTTCTAACTTTATATCGCTAATAACGGACTGAGCACTGCTTCCGTTTCTCCCATGTGAGCTGGAAAATGAGGAAATGAGGTATGAAAACCTGGTAATTTCGATGTGAAACTTAGTGGTGATTAAGTACATGCTGTAAATTCACTAAAATTCCGTTTTAGAGGTTGGAGAACCGTTGTGGAAGAACTTTATCTGTCCTGGCTTCTCCAGTAGAAATCATCTTCTTGGTAAGGTAGTTCTGGCCTGTTCTCCATGATTGTGTATGTGGAAAAAACCACGAGGTCACTATGCTCGCTCCAGCAGAGTATTTCGTACTTTTTATGTTGTTTTAAAACGTGTACCACCCATTTATTTGACATGTTAACTGGAAACATACTACTGATTCGTCCTGTATCATTTAAAAAAGCACTTTGAGAATTTTTATTTTAAGAAATGCCTCGTCACTTTCTCTGCATGTGACGGAAGGTGAAAGCCATTCATAGCATGAGAGAAAAATATAACTTTAAGTTATTTAAAATGAGTAAAAGCCGCAAAGCCGTAATTTATGTTATGTTGGAAATTAGAAAGCAAGGTATTTATTTTATTTTATTTTGTAATCTAAAATCCTATATAAAGAAGGATTGAAACGAAATGAATGTACATGAAAACTACAAGTTAAGCATGACACTTTAAAGATCAGCTGATCACTATAAATAAGTGAAGTCATTGTTAAAATGGCATTTTGACAATCTAAAAATGTTTATGAAAATATGTTTACCTATCTGTAAACTACTATACGCTTATTTCCGAATTGGTAAGATAAATTTACTGTTGTACAACACCGAAATAGATAATTTTATACATGAACCTGTACTGTAACCTGTTTTGTATACAGGTCAGGTCTTTTTTTGATCCTCCGGGAAAAAAGTGAAGATCCAGTCCGTGTGTTCTACAAGGTTGACCAGCGATTGTTGATGGCGAGCCTCCCAGTCGAACTTTGATCTCCTCCACTCCATTCAGCGGATCGGGTGGTAGGATTTTGTTAGTCCAACTGACTAACACCACAAGAGAGACCTTGGATAAAAAACCCTGACTTGACTTATTCCCCTGACTATTGACTTGAACATTGCATGGATACAAATAAAAAAGGAACAGATTTGGAAAAGTGAATTCAAAAGGAACATTCCTAAAAGAAGGACAATTTTTTTTTTTTTTTTTTTTAATTATTTTATTTTTATTAGTTCATGGCCCTAGGTGTTGTGCACAATTATATGTTGTAAACTGTTATACAATTTTGCAACTAAATTCTGCAGTTACACACTTATACCTGTGTCCAGTGCTTCATTACCTTACTCCCAGCTCCTACGAACCTAGAGTAGTGATGTGTACATGCTTTGAAGTGGGTTACAGATGATTTAAAAGCTTGATTTTCCTCCAACTTCCTCAAACAAAAGATTTTCCAACCAAATATAAGTGAGTTTATTCTGATCAGCACTTTCCAATATATATATTGTATATATATGTATGTATGTATATATATGTATGTATGTATGTATATATATGTATGTATGTATATATATGTATGTATGTATATGTATGTATGTATATATATGTATGTATGTATGTATGTATGTATATATATGTATGTATGTATGTATGTATGTATATATATGTATGTATGTATGTATGTATGTATATATATGTATATATATATATATATATATATGTATATATATATATGTGTATAGTTTAATTGTATTTATTGTATATTGACTCCTAATTTAGAGTAACCTTGGTTTTCTTGAAAGGTGCTTTAATTAAAATATATTACTCTAGTAAAGACAGATTAGAATCATAAGCATAATTTAGTTTTCTACAGTTTTAAAATATTTTGTAGCATACAGTACATTTTACTACAACATCTCAGATTTTAAAAGTATTTTAGACTTCTCCAACCGTCAAGCTCTCCAGTTACCAAATGTATGAGTTTATCTCCCAACACAAAAGCTTTTGCTTTAATTTAAAAGACATACAAAAGCACTTTTGCAGAATATTCTGTGACGTGCTCCTATTGATGCCATGTGTCTTGCTTCCACTTAGAGCTCTTTCCAGCCAGTAAAACACAGGCATGACTAGTCCCATCTCTTTTTCCTGTTTCTTCTCCTCTGAAAAAGTCTCAGTGCATTTCTTTGCTGAACTAACGATGGTCTGTGTTTAAAATGACCAGTGCATTTATTCACATGCCAGTTAAACTTGTGTACAATGTCTCACAGCATCCTCTAGTAAAGAAAGAAAGGAAAAAAAAAAAAAAGTTGTATCATACTATTTCTCAGCCTTGAAATATTACTGGACAGCATCAGCTCCAGCACTGCATACAATACAGGGGTGTCCAAAGCTGCCCATCAATGGTTTCTATTCAGCTGGTTAAGGATGTTATAGACTGCAGCCCCCCTAAGCGGTTGGGATAATGAATGAAGTTCTGTAATCCAACTTTGAATTTAAACCAGTTTATACCAGTATATTTTTTTTACTAGTAATTGACAAGATTATTCAAATTAACAATAATTATCTGTTGTAAACTGATACAGTCATTATTAGTTTACATCCAACAGCCACAGTTTAACTACCCCTAAATAGTAATATCAGCTATATTGATATACTGGGTCACTAGGAAGCCGGAGCTGAGCCCAGCAATCAGCAGGCAAGAGACAGGTACACCGTGGACATCTCGCCAGTGCATCACAGGGCCACTACAGAGTGACAAATAACCACTCGCACTCATTGTTAGGGAGAATTGACTGTGACCAATTAAATAGAAGCCCTACAATGGACTGGCGACCTGTCCAGGGTGTACCCTGCCTCTCGCCCGAAGGCTGCTGGGATATACTCAAGCTCCCCTGCGACCCTTAATCGGATTGAGTGGTTTCGGAAAATGAATGAATGAATTAACAAGAGTGTCTGGAGAAAACTCATGCAAGCGCCACACAGAAAGGCCCCAGTTCAGAGCCCTCCCCAGCTGAGGCTCAAACCAATAAACTTATTGCTTTGAGGCCACAGTAACCACCAGACCACCATGCCGCTTAAGTGTCAAATTTATTTTACAAAAAAACTAGAGGCTCAGTTTTTTTTAATACTGCAAAAAATTGAATTTCTTATCAAAATGGGCATTCATTTAAAATATGAATTAAGTTACACTTAATGTCAACATTACAAACTGTCACCTCATAATGATAAATAAGATTATTTCTATAAGTTATCACATTTTCCACATTAGAATTTTGATTAAAAACTTTTCATTTTAGCATCAGACATGATTCAGCTGTTGAGTTTCATTCGTAGGCCTAACAGAGCTAAAGCTAAACACATCTTGCAGCGATCTGACTCACAATATCACATTTAGTGTAGAAAAACAAAACAACAGAACTATTTAGTTTTTATTTTGTTTAGAAGCTTTCAAGGAGATGTTTATTCATGATCACCCCTCTTTTCATATCTGTTAATCATTTTCACAAAGTGGAAATACTGACCAGGCCGTCTCAGCAGCATTAGCAACATTATAAATTATATATTATGGTAACGGCAACATTATAAATTATAAGATTATCTATATTTTTGCATCCAAGTCAGATTACACTTCCACCATCTCTAGCTTGATGTATGTTTAAAAAGAAAGATTCTATTTTTATTGTGATTTAACATGACTTCATGTCAGTGTTGTATGCCGTTTAAATTTAAGCAGCCATAATTAAAAATATTCCCTCGATCTGGTGGCGAGGCCGAAACAAACAGGCTGTTACACAGCATCCTGCCTGTGCATGTCCTTGGTCTCAACGTGCGCCTTACAATAGATGTAAACTTTTATTTAGAGGTGATTCCCGAAAATGTGCTTGCTATGGCCTGTCTGTTACCTCCTTCCTGTTTGATTTTGATTACTCCTCTCTGTCGTTTCTGATTTTATTGTGCACAACAGTAACCTCGGAGGAACTTCTTTTCTCCTCAGCTGCATCGTATCTCTCTATCTATAATCTGCCACCTGCCAGATAAAAGTGCTTTCTTTCATGTTACTTCACACTCTTCAGCACCCCTCAAAGTCCTGCTCCTTTTTCACATTTTTCTTCTCTTCGGTCCTCATTTCCACTTCTCACCCTTCTGTTCCTCCTCTTCTCAGCTCTATCTCTGTCTTACATTCACACCCTATGGGGTTTTGAGATTTCTTTATTCCTTTTTTTTCTCACTTATAATATCTTTGGTTTAATACCCCACAAACCAGGTTGGAGAAAAAGTGACTGGAGAAAGTGAGGTGCAGAAAACAATAACAACAGGATGCATCTGGCAAAGGGACCTCTCAGACTTCTATTATTTTGCTCTGGACAGAGTATGTGTGTGTGTGAGATGGGAATTATGGTTCCCCTTGAGATAAAAGTCAAACCGTGAAGCTGCAAATGCCTCCATAAGCATCTTTAGGAGGCAAAAACAACCAAAAAAAATTATTACCAGAGAGGCTGAGAGGAAGCAAAGATTGTATTTTTGTGTACATTTTATGTTCTGATAACATCTGGAGCTTTGGCTTCAATCAATTTTAGCCAGCACTAGTGGATCAGGTGAACTCAAGCGAATGATTAATTCAGAGCTAATCCACTCGAAGAACCTCAGATTACTTCATGCTGTACTTGGAGAGATGTGTCTAAAATGGCACAAAAAAATTGCAAACAAGTGTTTCTATTAAAAGTATAAAGTCATAAAACAATCTGCAATACTTTACTATTCAAAATCTTAGTGCACCTTGGTTGAATCAATAGTTCCTGTCATCTTTTTTCCTCCATGACAATCACCACTGCTTTGAACTCAAGTGTGACAGACCAGCTTTCCAAGAAATTCACTTAGCTTATTCTCTCTCTCTCTCTCTCTCTCTCTCTCTCTCTGCACTCTAAGGCCAGAGATCATCACTTCTTTCTTTGTAACATTTCTGTTGGTGCTTCTGCAACACTGTTGAATTTATCTTGGGACCTCGAGTTCAAAGTCCTTACACCAGCTATTTCATCTCAGGGAGTGCACTTCCAAGTTACAGACAAGCTACAAGAGAGATGAGACCAAGTAACCGCCTTAAAGTTTTTGTAAAACTCTTTTTTGAACTGTCTTCCTCATCATTAGAATATCCTCATCCATAACCTCTTCTTATTTCCACCAGCATCTGGTGTTTGGGCTGTTAAAAAGGCAGGTAACCTTTAGGGTTTCCACACTATTCAATGGTCAGTTATGTGAAATAACAGTGCTGTCAGAATATTGACAATTTTTCTTAATCAAAAATTTAAAAAAGGGATGTAAAAGGGTTCCAAGGCATCATGTTTCTTTACATCTGCTGATGTAATGTGATAAACGAGTGGTGAGTGGTGTAATCCACTCAGAATAACAGGTTCTGTATGAACAGTTTAACATGTTTGTGCGTTTCCAGATGCAGAGATGCTACTAAAAGCAGACTAGTTCTTTCAGAGGCTCCATATCCTGTCTGGGTGTGCATGCTTTTCTTTAGGCAACTAAACCTGGATGGTTTCAGCTTCCTGTTGTTGATCTACCTTTGGAGCACATAATGACAATACAGGCACAAACAATCTGATGGAAAAGAGCTGGACAACCGGGGCAGATGTACGATATTCCCGGATATGAGCTCATGAAGCGCAGATTTGCTTGCTGACTGGAACAGATCCAGGATGGAGTGAGATGAGAAACCTACGCCTATAAAGCATGCAATCACAAATAAAACAAAGGAAGACTGATGAGCAAACAGAGGGTCAAGTGGAGAGAACAGAGGTACACAAAGAGGCCCAACACAGCAGTGATGTACTTGAATGAAAGGCAAAGATGACTGTTGCTGAAACATTATTCAAGGACAGTACAAAACAACTATTATTGATGTTGAAGTGGGTCCTAATTCTTTTGCAAGGGCGATGTTTTCTCTTTGTGAACATGCTCAGTGACAGTCCTGTGAAGATTGAAACTTTCCAAACGATGTTCAACTGAAATTACAACAACTTTTATAACATTGAACCAAGCACATCAAGGCAATCATAAGAAACTTTACAAGGTAGTTTTCAATTGTCTGATAACTTTTTAATGACTTGAGCTACCTACCTAACCTTATCTACAAGGTGTGTGCTCTAGAGGCTACTTTTGAAGAGAACTGAATGCAAAAGCTTGGTACAGCAACACACAGAAAATCCCACTGAAGAGAATCATCCAAGTGTATAACCCCTGAGGAACTGCAAGCATTTTTGCAACTGCTGTACATACTGAATTATATCTGAATGTGTTGACATGCAGTAATTAGCTATAACATTATGACCGCTGACGGCTGAAGTGATAAATGTCAATTGTCTTGTTATCGTGACATCTGGTGGTAGATGGGATATATGTTGTAGCAAGTAAACATTGTGTCCTTGAAGCTGATTTGCTGAAGTGAAAAAAAAAACAGGTCAGTCTAAGAATTAGAGAAACTTTGCTAAGAGACAAATTGCAATGGCTAAACAGCTGCTCTTAAGTAATTTCCCTGGTCTGCACTGGTCAGGGCCGACCAAAAGCATTACAAGAAAATGACGATGAAGTCAATGATAAATGCAAGAAGTGACGGCTACATCGCATTGGCCAATCAAATATGAGCTTCTGTAGTTCAAATAACTGAAAAAGTTAACAGTGGTTCCAACCATAGACTGTAGATAAACGATGGACGGCGTCTCTGTGAACTGAACCTCATTGTTGAAGCAGCAGCATTTTAACCGTCAATGTATGATGTTCTTTGTGATTTAGCTCCTCTCATTCACAGCAGACAGATGGCTCACTCCCCCCGTCTGTCCATAAAACTCTTGTGGACGTGTGGTTGGGTCAGGACAGACAGACATAGGAGCATGCAGCTAGCTAGCTAGCAAGCTAGTTTACAAGTGTCAAGAGATTGAAACTGAATGTGAGATCTCCATTTAAAGCAGTAACACGTCTCAGAAACAACAACATTAATAAGGAGACTAATTGTTCAGCTGTAAGTGTTTTCAGATGGGATTAGGGATCCTCCAGCTAAGATCTGATCTTATCTGTCTTTTTTACATGTAGTTGATGTTCTTCCTGGTGAAACTGTTGCTCACCTGTATTTAGTTCAATGTAAAAAGTTTGCTAAATTTAACTTCATTGTGACTCTTCTCTTTTATCAAAGCTACTTAAAGCCTACTGGTCATTTTATGCATGATAATATTGATTTTAGTTATAGGCCACACATATATATATATATATATATATATATATATATATATATATATGATCGAACCGTCCACTTAGGAAGCAACACTGATTGACAATCAATTTCACATGCTATTGTGCAAATGGAATAAACAACTGGTGGAAATTATAGAAAATTGGCAAGACACACCCAATTTTAGTCAATTTTGAATGTTGGCGATGCTTTCACTCTAGTGGTAGTCCAGGCATTGTAGGGAGCTCACACACACTACAGAGCCTCATTTTGACTTGTTTAAAGGACAATAAATCAAAGTTGGATCAGCTTGTAGTGTGTTTTTCCACTTTCTTTTTGAGTATTACTCCAAATCCAGACCTCCATAGGTTGATACATTTGATTTTCATTGATGATTTTTGTGTGATTTTGTTGTCGGCACATTCAACTATGGAAAGAAAAAAGTGTTTAATAAAAATATTTTATTCATTCAGATCTACAATGTGTTACTCTAGTGTTCCCTTTATTATTTTGAGCAATGCACAGACACACACACATTATATATATATATATATATATATATATATATATATATATATATATATATATATATAAATTCCAAACATACATGACCCTATGTGAAGAAGTAACCCCCCTTTCCCCACACAAACACACACACACACACACATTGTTGAGTTAAATGACAAAAAACAGTTTTTGGAAAGCTGGGTTTAGACTTGTCCAATTAAGAAATCTCTTCATAGAAACTGAGAAAGTGAACTTGGCTGTGACATCTAGAAAAGAAACACATCATGCAAGGAAATTCAGGGAATACAAGGAAATTAAAGAACATGTGAGGAATGAAATCTATCAGTCTGGAAAAGGTTGTAAACCTTTTCTAAAGCTTTCAGACTCCAGTCAACCAGTCAGAGCTATTATCTACAACACTGTGCCACACTATACCCAACTGGACCAACTGGAAACTGAGCTTGAGAAATCTAATATTTGGCAAGAACAGAAGGATCAGATACACTATTCACAAAAAGTTAGGGATATTCAGCTTTTGGGTGAAATTTCACAACAAGCCTAAAGGCATTCAAACCTGTACAGGTGAACTTAATGTGATCTTCTCTAAGCTTTTAAATGCACATGTCCAACTGTTAAATGTTTCAATAAATTTTGCACAAGTTGCTGTTCTCTAACAAGGAGCTTAACGGCAAAAATCACGGCAGGTGTGTGATCCTTGAATTGACCAATAAATGTCCTGGTTCAATTAGAGCTGGTGTTTAAACAGTTGTCCTCATCATGCTGTTCACATTTTGACATCATGAGACCAAGACGACACCTAACAATGGAACAACAGTCCCTTGCCATTGCGATGCTTCAAACAGGACGTTCTCAGACAGAAGTGGCCACTGAGCTTGGAGTGTCACAGAGTGTCATCAGCAGGTTGCAACAGAGATATGGAGAGACTGGAAGAGTCACAGAAAGGCCTAGAAGTGGACGTCCTTTGGCCACATCCCGTGCTGATGACCGCTACATTGTGAACACTGCCCTGAGAAACCGGATGATGAATGCCACTCAACTCCAGGCACGTTTAAGAGAGGTGAGAGGCACCCAAGTGTCACGTCAGACCATTGGAAACCGTTTCCATCAGCGTGGTCTACGTGCTAGACGACCTGCACGGGTACCTGACCACACCACCAGGCACAGGCATCATCGTCTTGCATGGGCCAGGGAGCATTTACGCTGGACGAGGAACCAGTGGGCCTCAGTGCTGTTCTCTGATGAAAGTCGATTCACACTGAGCAGAAATGATGGCCGGCAACGATGTTGGAGACGTCAGGGAGAGCGCTATGCATCAGCCACTGTTGTCACCAGGCGAGCTTTTGGTGGTGGCGGTGTTACAGTGTGGGCAGGGGTGTCCACTTGGTACAGAACTGCCCTACACTTTGTGAATGGTACAGTGACAAGCCCATACTACCTGAATAACATCATTAATCCAGTGATTGTGCCCCTACATGAACAGCACAGGCCTAATTTCATCTTCATGGACGACAATGCTCCTGCTCATTGAGGCCGCATCATCAGGGAACGGCTGTTGGAGACTGGTGTACCTCAAATGGAACGGCCTGCACTCTCTCCAGACCTGAATCCCATTGAAAACCTGTGGGATCAGCTGAGCCGTCGTGTAGAGGCTCGAGACCCTGCACCCCAGAACCTCAATGACCTGAGGGCTGCCCTTCAAGAAGAGTGGGATGCCATGCCTCAGCAGGCAATAAGTTGCCTTGTGAACAGCATGAGACGTCGTTGTCAAGCTGCAATTGATGCTCAAGGGCACATGACAAGATATTGAGACGTTCAAATTTTTTGTTGTGGTGTAACTACCATTGTTGTTACCTTTTGTGTTGAATGAATTTTTTGAGATGAGGAAATCAGTAGTGCATCCTTCTACTTAAATGTCTTACTTTTATGATATTATATCACTGTAGCATGAACATATTGCATTTTCCATAAATTTCACCTGAAAGCCAAATATCCCTAACTTTTTGTGAGTAGTGTATAAGACTATGTACTGGGTGAATGGAAGTTTTTGTTCAGCTCTATTGGATGAAAATGGAATGACTTGTCACTGTGATTGGGAATGAGCAATCTCCAGCTTTTAAAGACCTCAGTGTTTGAGCTCTGTGATGGCGATGAGATTTTTCTATGTCCAGATTCTTCTGGATGCTTCATTTACAACCATGAATATGGTTTTCACACAGGGATGTTTGTTCAGGTCTTCATGTAAAAGCACATTTTATTGGAGACACAAATGCTCAGCTGTGGGTAAAGAAGATAAATATTATCAGCATTCATTAACAGATGTGAGTAAAAATCTGTTTAAAATTAACATTAAAGCTTAAGACTTTATCCATCTCAATGCAAAACTGAACTAACAAAGTTATTCAATAATCAGCTTACTTTATTTCAGTCTTTCGTATTTATAATTAACAAAACATTTTAAATTAGATTTTGTAAAAAAAAAAAAAAATTACAAGGGAAACATTCACAGCATTCGTCTTTTTTCTTTTTTTCTTTTTTTTTTCTCATGTTTTCATATCACCAGGACACTGGCAGCCTGCAGGCTGCCCAAAGTTGCACCATGACAACGAGCCTCAACAGCTAAGAAATAAAAATTAAATTAACTCACCAAAGTATTAAAGACAAAATTTGAGTTTAATTGAAACAATAATGAGATCATGCACTCTGTAAAACTTTACTCAAGTGGCTGAAATGAAACATGAACTGTTTTTGCTTTATAATTTTCATCTTTAAATGCTTAAATAAATGGTTTAACATGCGTCTCGGATGCCCAGTGCTTTGAAATAAAAATCTTGTACAGGTAGTACCATGTTATTTAATGGAAACCCGAACCAAAAAGTATTAAAATGTTTTGTAACTTTGCAACCGTGACCAAAGCCACAGCTACTGTTGAGGACACTGAGGTGTGGACCTTGGTATTTATCTGTTGTGTTCATAAGAAAATTAATGAAAAAAAGGGTTTTGAGCCGCGTGGTTATTTCAGAAGTCCCATTAGTGGTATTTCCTCCCATATCAACTGTTTATATTTGAGAATTGATTCTCATATTAATAATCATCATGAACATGAACACAGTGAAAAGAAACTAAACCCTTAGCAGAGGTAGGACACTACTTCATCCACCGCCTGTCATGTTTGTATGCAAAATAAGGCATCGCGGCTGCTCACTCACAGATCAGAGATCATTCAGTCCAGTATGGAGACATTTCAGCTCCACAGCAGCAGTGAAGCGCAGCGTGACGTGCAAAAGTTATAAGTGTGTTTAAATCACGAGAATCACCCAGAACAAAGAAGCAGAGGTGATAAGAAGTTGATGAGGGAATAAGAAGCCGAAAGGTGCTGCTATAGAATGAGACAGACTTTGGGTGCTACAGGTACTATCCATGTAATATCAGGTCCTACACGAGTACAGAAGGAGAAGATGAGGAGCTGATGGGTGTCATGTAACATGTTAGGAAAGTAATTTCCTTCACCCTGCTGGTATAAGTTTCTGTTCTGATAATCAAACCGGAGTTTCCTGCAGCATTAAATTTAGAGGTTCCCCATGTTGTTCAAATGTGAAGTTATAAATATGCTATAATACACAGAAAGTAATAAAACAGGTAAGTGCTACAATAAAACACAACAAGAAGTTCATTCATTCCTTCATTGTCCTAACCACTTAGTCCAAGTCAGGGTCACGGAGAAGCTGGAGCTTATCCCAGCAGTCTCGGGGCGAAAGGCGGCGTACACCCTGGACAGCTCGCCAGTCCATCGCAGGGCCACACAGAGACAAACAACCACTCGCACTCACTCCAATTTAGAGCAACCAGTTAACCTAACATGCATGTCTTTGGACGATGGGAGGAAGCCGAAGAACCCGGAGCGAACCCACGCATACACAGGGAGAACATGCAAATTCCACACAGAAAGGCCACTGACCAAACCCCTCCCCAGCCAAGGATCAAACCAGCGACCTTCTTGCTGTGAGGCCACAGTGCTAACCGTGCTAACCGTGCAGCCACAATAATACGTTGACAGTAAAATATTCACAGTACTGGTAATAAAATGACCACTGTGACAGAAAACATTTGATAAGATGAACAATGGCATCATAGTGTCAGGGTTTCGTCTTCATTTTGGTCTCTTCAGCTGTGTGGGTCATAGTGGGTGGTGGATCTTGATAAAAACCTGGCATACCCTGCCCCCCCTCCCCAACACTTCTGTCAGTAAGAGGAGAGAACGAAGCAGAAAAAAAACAGAAAGACTGTGGAGAAGATTTTGCAAGTTGGGATTTAACCCTTTCATGCATAGTGGCCATATAGAGGACACCTTTTTACAAGGTTTTTTTCTCGTATATTCATGAATGTTGATGTTACTTTTGTAAATAAACCACTTCAGTGGATGTTAGTGGGTCACCCAATATACGTTTCCACTCACTGGAGAATATATAAATATATGATATATTTAAACATAATTATACAAGTTTGCCTTTGCCACAATTAGGAAAAGAAAATGGTACGGCTATATTTTATCAAAGATTTAAATAATATAACTATGACTATATTATTTTAAAATTATTTTATAGAATCCACTAAAATAAATCATAGATCATGTTAAATTCTAAATATCACTAATAAATAAAAACAGTATCATTGCATATGTCTATATATGTAAAATACTGTATTTAAAAAAAAAAAAATGTTGCATTGTTTTTTATTCATTAATTCATGAAAGGCTTTGTGACAAAGTGGGTAAGGTGCCACCACTTGTCACTGTTAACACAAAAACAGCTAACCTTTTTGTATTTGAGGTACTGATACTCTTTATCCTCTCAGTGGTAAGCAGACACCAACTATTCTGGGTTTGTTTGTGTTTTGTGTTTGAGCAAAGTTAAAATATATAACCAATAGAAATAATTTGGTTTAATATTCTCTTTGCTGTGTTAATGAAATGTTAGTATTCTTGATTTACTTATCATACTTATGTTCTAGGACCAAAAGGAGGAAGGGCTGCTCATGTCCTGCATTTAGAGGGTTTTACCCAACTGGTGATGTCACTGGATGGTACCAAGTATGGGAAGGGGGGGAGTTGCATTGTGTTACAGGAATTGGTTTGTCTGTTATAGGATATGTATTGTACCAGATGTTTGGGGATGGGGAAACAGTTTGGAGAGTTATCTGTGGCAGCGGGGAAAGAATGACTAAGACATTATTTAGCGCGTGTACCTGAAAGGTGGAAGATGCTGGGGGCGGCCATGTTGGGATTCAGGTGTGAGGGTATTTAAGGCGGGCATTTTGTTCGTCCGCAAGAGCCGATATTGATGTAGCAGGGTGCATGTTAGATTACTTTAGGCTTATTCGATTTCAGTTATGTTTAGTGGGTAAAATGTAATGTGTGTAATGATAATTTTCCATTGTGGGTTTCTATGTATTTTAAGACAACATGCACCATTGCACAATAAAGTCTCAACTGGTTGGAGGACGTCTGCTGACTGCCATCTGTTAGCCACTCTGGCCACGCAACCTACAACAGGCTTGAGTCAGAAATTTTACATTTGAAGACCTTTATTAGATGATATGCTACTTTTTACATGGCGATTGCCGTTGAGTTAATGTTGCCGTGCAGCAGAAAGATGATGAGAGCTGCACTGCAGGCGAGGACTGAAGAGGGGAAACATGGCTGCTGTGCAGTTTTTAAACATTTATTATAAAATGGCCATATAACTTTACAATGTAAGATTCTAAAATATAAATCACTGTTTTACAAGCGTACAGCAATACGTGCGTCAGGATTCTTTCCACCTTTTTCACCCTTTGACTCAATAAAACCACAATTTTACAAACAACTGTTGTATGATAAATATTTAGGAAGTCTTCCTTGTATCATCTATTCCAGCAAATATTGATTATATTCAAACAATCAAGACATCTTTGAAGCATATTTGACCCAGGAGTGAACTGCCCTTAAAGGCGACATAAACACAGAAACTCACTTTCTTATCTTGTTTCTTTCGCTGTAGAGCTGCTTCCTGCACCCTGGGAGTCTGAACTTTAAGTGTGCTGAGAACAAAAGTATTTGTTCCCTTTACTCTTGAGGTTGTGTAACTGCTGATACAGAGAAATCTCTCTTCATCCTCTCTATCAGCCGCTACCGCTCTGTGTATAAATCTCTCTTTCCTTCATGGTTGGAGTTTGACCTGAAGGTTTTTCTGCAACATGCTGAGCTTCTGATTGGAAGCCAGGATAACTGCAGCCCTCCCACCATCATTTCATACTGAAAGCAGGCAGATTGACACTGAGAGGGTCATCTATAGGAATCTGTAACAGTGTCTGTGTGTGTGTGTGTGTGTGTGTGTGTGTGTGTGTGTTTTCTGGCTCTCTTGTACTGTAGAGAAAAAGAACAAAGAAACATGCAGGCATATATATTCCTATATTTGCATACTGAAGCATGTGCAACTAGTAAAAATTACATTACTCAGTTGTTCTTTGTCTCCTTGTTTTACCTGTTAGTTGACAGGAAGATGCCTTATGGGAGGGTTCTGTGTCCCATCTCTGTCTCTTTTTTTTGTTTGTTTTTTAACAGAGAAACTTTCTAAAGTCATTGATGAATTTTTAAAAGTATTTGGTGACATGAAAAAGAAAATGTTATTGTTTTGAACCATGTGTGAGTTTCCACACATTCCCAGCTCAAAAGACAAAGAGACAGTTTGAAAACCAATTTTATTAAAAGCCTTTTGACAGAGAAAAATAAATAAACACGGGAGCTTGAGGTATTTTGGATTTGTTGTTTTGCTGTAGATGTAGATAACAACGACAAGGAGAAATATTTACTCAGTAAAAATGTGAAATCCTTATTTTTTTTATAGAAGAAGGAAGCTAGATTGGACTCAGTCCACATGCAGACCATGATGCACCTGACTTTGGTTTTCATTCCCGCAGGTGGAAAGGATTGGAGGTGGCTTCTCAGGCTGGACCCTGCCGCCATGACTCGACTCCCAGGCGCTCCCGTTCCAGGTCTGGCTCTAAGCAGGAGCTGCCTTTCTTCTCTTCTGGGCAAAATAGTGAATTCAGTGTTCAAATGGAGAGCCCTACCTGGTGCTATTTCCCAGGTGTGAGGTTCATGGAGGTACTCAAACCCTCCACCGTGGTCCTTAGAAGGAGATTCATGAGATTCCTCTGCTGGGTATCTGGCCTCTCCTGGAGATGAAGCTTGAAGTCTAAGCTACCATGAGGAGGCCATGCAGAAGACCCAGGACACATCTCATCAGAAACACCTCCTGATCCCACAAACCAGCTAGAAGGGTCCAGGAAGACGGGGGACCCCCTGCTGACCCAGAGACCCCAGCCTGCATAAGCAGGGACCTGGGTGGATGCTTATATTTGTCTTCCACTGTCTTCTTCTGGTTTCTGCACATTAACAACTTCAGCACTTGTAATGCATCATGATTTCTTTTTTTTTTAATCCCTTTAAAGCATTTTCCAAACTTACCAGCAGCATTTGTCTTGAGTTTAATGTGTAGCAGACATTTTTACGTACAAAGTGTGCTGCATGTCTGGAACTTACTGATAATCATGTTCGACATCGTTAGCTTTCCATGAATCTTTGTTTTTCATTTAACTGTATTTTCACCACACAAGTTTAGGATTAAGAATCTTTTGTGTATCTCCTTGTGAGGAGCAACAACTTTCTAATGAACTAGGAAGATATTTGATCAACCGGTGACACGCTGATTGTGTTGTAAAACATTTGTTGGTGACTGGAGTAAACGAGCAGAGAGGAGCAATTGTAAGAAGACACTTTTAATCAGAGTGAGAATATATTTTATGATTAGTTTGTTATAGCTGAAAGGTAAATGAAAAAACCATGATGCAAAAAAAAAAAAAAATCAGTTTAAAGATGTGATTTTACCAGGTTTAGCTTAAATTAAGCACAATGAAGACTCTTTTCTGATTTGATCAGGATGATCAGACTCCTTTTTTTTACTGTCAGAAGGAGCCACATCCTGCAGACAAGAGTTTTACATTTCTTTTAGACCAAACTTACTTTAATTTTGTTGTTAAAATAGGGCTAAAGAAGTTGTGTGACACATTTGGTCATAAACTGTAGCTGAAGTTTTCTTTCATAAATTTAAGAATGTACGGTATTGCTTTCAGTCTGTGAAATTGTGTTTTTTGTGGCTACATTTCTGTTACATGTGATTTGATAATTAATCCATGTTTGTAAGAATTCATTTGAGCCCAACTAATGAGTCGACCTCGTAACGAATATGAAGTTTCTTTCTGTACAAAATGTCAATATTAATTTAAATCTCAATCTGAGCTGTTGGATTTTATCTTCTCTTAATTCTTAGTAACCTGTAGACCCCACTACAGACCACAGCGTTGCTCATTTAGAAGTTATGGAGCTGCTGTAGATTGAAGATGTGTTTTTTTTAACAAAAATAAAAAACAAAAAAAACATTCATGCAGTCAGCTCTTTGAAAAACATGTCTTACAAATATGTAAACATAGTCATTTTTTATGTCCTGTAAGTCAGAGGGGGTCTGTCTGTCTGTTTCCATGTAAACAAAAAGAAAATCTTTGCATAGTGACTATCAAAACATTCCAGTTAATGACGATTATCCAAAATGCAGTTTCTGCACCAAAAGCTGTTTTTCATCTGGACCATAGTCACATACATAGAAAAGTGAAGTTATCATGTTTGTATGTGCAGTTTCTATGATGAGCTGTGCAGGAAAAGATCCTAAATTATCTGATGTTCAGGCAAATCTAATGGGTTAAAGTTAGATTTAAGCTAATTAAACAACCAAACAGCGTAAAGGTTACCAGATGTTTAGGACACATACAGTTGATGACATTATGGACGTAGAACCAGACCAGGCTTTCCAGGAACTCTTTGGTTTTCCCTACAATATTCCATCCCAGAAACCGCTTGTTGCTGTTTTAGGTTCTGCCTTTTAAACCATTTAAACTGATCTGATTGGCTCTCCACCTGCATTTCTCATGATGTGATTAGTTGCCCCAGCCCTGGCACGATGTAGCAGAAAGCTTAGCTTGCAGCGGTTGTTTCAGAGGAATAAAAGGGGGAAGGATGTTGAGAACTATTTTAGAGTGAGTCTCCATAAAAAGGAATAAAGAAATCATTTTTCATCTGTCGTTGTGGCTTTAATAAGGATGGTGACAGTCAGAAACTTCTTTTCTCGGTATGAAAGAACGTTTTATTTGGTCAGGTGACAGAAGAAAAGCTTTCCGTTCCGTCCAGAGAGAGGAGGACAAGCTGACGCACGTGAGCTTCAGTACTCAGAGTTGGAACTTGGTTTACATAATTAATCTAAATCAAAGTCACAATACTGCATACTGAAATATTTACCTGATTTTCTTCTTCCTCATGGGGATCCTCCGTGTCGGGGCTGTACCTGTTTGACCAACGGGGTCGTTGTGGCAGAGGTCATCCTGCGGGGGGTGTTGGTAGGGGTTCTGCACTGCAGCCATACGGCTGTGGTGTGGACCCCGGCCTGGGCGTTACCTCTCTGTTGGTCACCCTAGGGGCGGCTCCTGACATGGACGGAAACAACTCCCCAGATGTCGTTTCCTAGCAGCAGTGCAAAGCCAGATACAGATGACAGAATCTTAAAGTTATTAGTTTTTATTTTGGCATTAATGGTCAGGGTTGGGTTGTGTGCATGTGCGGGTAACGTGTGTGTGTGTTTTTTTTTAAGTGTGAAACAGTTTTTAATTTTTTAATGGAAAGCACTTTAATATGCCTCTGTATGAAAAGTGCTATACAAACAAAGTTTGATTTGATTTGATAAAATTGCACAAAGTAGAAAACTGCATTTCTGTTTGGTACATATCCTTCCATCAAAATGGACCACAGTGATTTTTCCATGAGTTTAACTTAGGATGACATAATAATGAAACAAACTTTTCCTCTAACATCATAAATCATCTGCATTTGCAAAGAGTCGGTGACCAAATGTAAATTTTCTATATCAAAATCAGCTCTACTTTGTAACAATAGTTTATCAGTATGTTTGTAATTCCATCTGTCACATTTTAAATCATCAGCTGTGAACAGGAATTTTATGAATCCACGATGATTATTCCTCATTGTCTTTCCCTGATAGCGTGCACTGACTACCTTTTCCTGTTTCATCAGAAAAGGAGGAAAACAGGGCGGATGCAGGAGAGAAGAAAGGATGAGGGAGGCAGGGCGACTCATTGCAGCTCAGGGGATTGCTGTTGCTCTGTTTGCCTCCCTCCATTGCTTGGTTTTTAAATCCCCCCAGGCTTGCCCTTCCTGATCCCCCCGTCTCAATTCTTGTTAGCTGGACAGGCTTTGTACTATAGTGACAAGCTGATGCACGTGTGCATGGTTGAACATGCATGTGTGAGTGAGACTGTGCGCAGACTTATAAAGCCTGTCACATGTGTGTTGAAGATGCCATCTCCCTTAAACTGGTACTGATAGCTCCCCTCATTCTGAAAGCAATCAGGGACTTCGCAGCTCCCTTTCGGTCTTTCAGTCACTCCCTCCATCACCGATGTAATCTGTCATTAGGAGAACGAAGAAACTTTTAATTGAGTCTCGACTGTTATGAGCAGACGACGACGCCCTCCTCATTTCATTTTGTTTTCTTGCTTTTTGTTTTCTTCTAAAGAATACCTTTATTTTTCATCATGTTTGTTATTCCTGTCTGTGTGCACGGTTCCAAATATGCATTTACACTCGCCACCTTAATGTCTACGTGCATCTTTTGTTGCTTGTCCTGTTTTGACCGCTCCAATTAATTTTACCATTAAAGTCTGATCTCAAGGTGAATTGCAGAAATTCACTGAAAGGTCAGTGCACTGTATTTATGTATATTCAACAAAATTTTAATTAAGCAGTAGTCATTAAAAATTCACATAGTGTGTTAGCTGCTCCAGGGGGTTGAGTGTGGTGGAGAATGGCATAAAACATTTACTGTTTAAAACCATCTAAGCAGAAGTAATTTACTGTCAACCACAGTCATGAACAGCAGCGCAGCAGTGAAGAAACCAGTGCAAATGCAATTTTTGAAAGTAAAGATCACATATTTATGAAAATAATATATAATTTACTATTTTCCCTTTAATATGCCCTTTAAGAAAATATCAAGTGTTAAAAATATCTGTTTTCTTTAGACGTCAATGTTATGCTTGAGTTTTTCTGTTTGTTTTTCAGAGTAAAACATGAGACCGTAATGGCATCATTTAAATGGGAGCAGCAGCGTCTAATCAGGCTGAAGCTGGCGAAGGTACACAGCATGCAGACATTTCAGTCAGAAGAGAGAAAACTCATAAACTGCATGAAAATTGTCTTTAGTTGGGAACATGTTAAAAGATTAATGTGTTTTGAATATTGTTTGACTTTTAAAGGGGGGCGGGGGGGGGGGCTATAAAAACATGATCTTGAAAAGATCCCTCATCTGTCTACTTTTCATAAATTTTTAGAAAATAATTTTATCATAATTGTCCGTTCCTCTTAAGTTGCAGTCCAACAGCTGTGTTGCCAAAAGAAAGACAGTAGAGTAGTAGTAGAGTAGCATCCCTAATCCTATCCACTAAGAATTTTTTGAGCAATATATATGTATATATATATATATATATATATATATATATATATATATATATATATATATATTGCTCAAAAAATAAACACTTAAACAACACAATGTAACTCCAAGTCAACCACTCATCTATGAACTCCAACTGTCCACTTAGGAAGCAACACTGATTGACAATCAATTCCACCTGCTGTTGCACAAATGGAATAGACAACAGGTGGAAATTACAGGCAATTGGCAAGACACACCCAATAAAGGAGTAGTTCTGCAGGTGGTGACCACAGACCTCTTCTCAGTTCCGATGCTTTCTGACTGATGTTTTGGTCACTTTTGAATGCTGGTGGTGCTTTCACTCTAGTGGTAGCATGAGACGGAGTCTAAAACCCACACAAGTGGCTCAGGTAGTGCAGCTCATCCAGGATGGCACATCAGTGCAAGCTGTGGCAAGAAGGTTTGCTGTGTCGGTCAGCGTAGTGTCCAGAGCATGGAGGCGCTACCAGGAGACAGGCCAGGACATCAGGAGATGTGGAGGAGGCTGTAGGAGGGCAACAACCCAGCAGCAGGACCGTTACCTCCTTCTTTGTGCAAGGAGGAACAGGAGGAGCACTCCCAGAGCCCATAACCCCACCCAGCAATGCCAAGCTGCAACACAGACTGTCCAGGAGTTGGCGGATGCTTTAGTCCAGGTCTGGGAGGAGATCCCTCAGGAGAACATCCACCGCCTCATCAGGAGCATGCCCAGGCGTTGTAGGGAGGTCATACAGGCACATGGAGGCCACGCACCCTACTGAGCCTCGTTTTGACTTGTTTATTGGACATTACATCAAAGTTGGATCAGCTTGTAGTGTGTTTTTTTCACTTTTATTTATTTTAGTATAACACCAACTCCATTTGATTTTCATTGAAAATTTTTGGTGATTTTGTTGTCAGCACATTCAACTATGGAAAGAACAAAGTATTGAATAACAATAATTCATTCATTCAGATCTACAACGTTGAAACCTTTGAAACCTGTATGGATAACAGGAGAAATAATATGAGAAACAAATCCACAATGTTGTGGAGAATAAAATTAATTCAACCTCACCTCAGCCAAAATGTTTTAGATATATCTATTCTAAAGTCTTAACTTCAGACTAGACAATATCATCTAGCTTTCTATCTGACAACTGTCTGGTTGATAACCTTCCCTTCATCACCAATTTTTTTTTTTCCTGAAAGCCGAAAATGAGTGAACTTGATCAGTCTCCTTTAATCGTGGAGATATGAGACTAACGAGAACTGCATTAATTCTGTGAAGAGCAAAGCTAAGATCCAGTAATGAAGTTGTCAGACAAGCTACAACCAGCTAAGAATGGATAAGTTAATAATCTTGTACAACGGTTGTTAGGGGAGAGTACGTTCATGTACTTATTGGTATTAAAAACCAGTGCACCTCACCCCAGAGATTAGAGGGATGAGCACCTTCAGAGAACTGAAGTTGGAGGAGTCACCGCAGACGGAGGATGATTGGAGGATTTTTCTTCTTTTTTTTTTTTTAACCTGGCAGTTTTACAGGCTTTCATCAGAGACAGCTGGGATTAACGAACACAGCTGCAACAGTTAATTATAGCCGGATTGACTTTCTACCTCCCCTGCTCCCGTCCTCATGTCATGCCGAGCCCTCAGCACCATCACAGCAGGTAAAAGCCACACCATGAAAGTCTTGGTTACACAGTTTAGGAATGTTGGTAAATTATACCACAGCTGGAAAGTGACCAAAATATTTCATATCTGCAGTTAACGCTGATGATTTCACAACAAAGCGGCTTTGTTGGCTGAAGCCCCCATAGGTTTGTATGAACTGATCTCAGATCTGTCTGTCGGCGGCGTCCCCTGACATGTGAGAGCAAAAGCGCCGCTCATTATTCTCATGACTTTGATATTTAATTTGATATATGCTGACTGTTTTACTAATGCAGGCTTGGCTGGTGATGATGAAAGCATCTCTGAACCTTCAATCAAGATTTACTTTTTCATTTATTTTTTTTTTTTTAACATAAGAAGGTAAATTTGTGTAAAACTGAAGAACAACATGATAAGTGACTTGATAAGAAATAAAGGCTCTGGATTGAAACTGCAAAAAGACATAATTTAAGTGTACAGATTGATATATTTAGCATTGTATTTCACCAATCCATTTGTCATGGGTAATCATGTTTACGTTCCATCTCTTTAAAGTGATTTTCTCTTTGTGTTTATATATAGACTGAAGCGAGCTTGTAAGAAGGGATACTTATATTTCCATTCTTTGTGTCTGTTTTGGTCTTGGCTAATCTTTTTGCACAGCGTCTATGTGTTTACTTGCATCACTGTCATGTGCAATCTCACAAACTCCATCACACTAAGACGGGTAATGTTGGATGAAATGACAAAATCCCTGAAGAAAATGGCTAATTGTGCTGTTTAGAACCAATTTCTACATTTGGATCAAATCCCAATGGCATGCTGCATGACTCAGGCAACGGCATCTCGTGCATCAAGCAAGCTTTGATTTTTGTCAGTACCGGTGTAGTTATTGTAACTGAGCGAATTCAATCAATGCTCCCTTGTTGCTTCGTGAATTGATGGCTCTTTAATATCTGCATTTCCCATTTACCTCACAGTTTCAAACACGCAAGTGTAAAGGAAAGCGATACACTCAGAAAAACACACCGAGCCACGCGTGCACACCAGAAGAGGGACTACACAAACTCTCCTTGGGAATCCATTACAAATCACAAAATTGTATGCCTGGATGTTAAAGTGGCTCAGTCTAAAAAGTCCACTGAAATCGCAAGCAAGACAGAGGACAGAAGATGGCTATGGGAGGTAAAAATGGTAGCGTGCGTGTGGTTGCATGTTTTTGTGTGTGTGTAAGTGTGTGTGTGAACGTGTGTGTGTGCGCCCATGTTACGATAATGGTATTTCTGGATATATCCCAAGTTATTACTGTAAATCAGGCGGGCTTTCAAGACCTTTAGCACAAAGTAACAGTCCCTAACAGCAGCCCCAGGCTCCCATATAGAAATTACATGAATATGGATTAGGAAAAAAATGGGATGGAGAGGAATGAGGGATGGGTCGAAGGACTGAGTGAGAAGGAGGAAAGAAAGAAATGAGAAAGGGAGGATATATGGGAAAGCAGTAAAGGAGAAGGAGATTGGAGTGGGAGAAAGTGCAGAGGAACGGAGACAGACCGATGGAAGGGGGTTAAATAAGAAAGTGTTACTAGATAGAAGTACAACATGTGAAGTAGGCGAGATGGGCAGGTGTATGATGTGTCAGTGGGAGGGCAACGCAGGGCCAAAGTCTGAAGGAAAATGGGTGAACTGCAGAAATGGAAAAAAAGAAAAGATCAGCCGTTTCAAATGAAGACTCGTACAAGCGAAGCGCTTTCACCCCGGTGGCCGTTTGGCAACAGCACACAACTGTCTGCATTCACAGTCTCACCAGGGGATTTTATGCAAATCACCGGCTCAGGATGGACATGAACAGGGGTCTGACTCACCCGCTTGCCTACCTCTCATAAAACTTTTGTCAGGCCAGAGGCATTCAGGATTCTGTTCTGCATTATAATATACTGTGTTTATGTATTTTTAAAGCTAATGGTGAAAATGTGAAACTACTGGCAAACCACTTCAGGTAATGTCAAAGTGCTAAATAAAGGCGACAAAATACATTTTGTTTGATATTCATTTGTATTGTAGCATGGAGATACTGGCTTGTAGTGTGCAACACACTGTCCAATGCTGTGCTTGACTTGTTTACTGATATATTTTAATGTAGCATGGAAAGTCTCCAACTGGGGATGGACAACAGCAACATTCCCCAGTTGATAGATACCATAGTTTATGGTGCTTTCATATTCACCCCTATGGATACCAGTATTTTGCCCCTTAAAGGAAAATCACACAACTTTACAGGGTGCATTCATTTCTTCATTGCAAGAGAAATTCATAAAAATCAAGAGCATAACTATTTAACAGAAATTCTTGTGAAATTATATTAAATTATATTTAATGAGAACAGAAAAATATTAAAACATTTTCTAAAATGATAAAACAATTTGACGACCAATGACAATTATTTCAACTTCTATTAAAAATAGTTAAAGATAACAATAAAATGATCAATATAATGGAACATATTTCTCTGTAATTTGTAATAAACCTTTCAAATGATAAAATACATCATCATCCCTAATAATGGAAGCACCATCATGACATCTGATACAATACGGTACAATAATCATGTGACACGGAAGACACAAAGAATTTTCCTTGGTTTATTTTGACATGTAAATCACCTAAAACCCTCAATAGATGCAAACAAATTAAAATGTTTCTATCAGTCCAGTCCAATCTCAATATTTAATTGAAGTATTTAATGTGATATTTTACCAAGAGTGTCATTGTTTCTCCAACTTCTTTTAAGGTTTCATGCTATCTGTAAAACTGTAAAACACTCAGCAAAAAATGTCCAGTCAGCTCTGAATGGTCAGCTCCAGAAACTTCTCTCCTTTTTTTGTCTTCTGTGCCTCAGTTTTAAGTTAGAGACATGAGTATGTGCCTCTTATAATCCAGGATGATTGATCAATACTTTGATGAAAGATTTTTCAGTTAGTGACAAACTCCAAAAAGTCATTTATACCAGCGTTATGACACTTTTGTCATATTTAGGTCAGACAATCGTGGATCTGTGACATCTAGTGCACGAAAGATAACATACAAACAGTTAAACATTTAATAGGGACTCTAAACAAACACACTTCCAGCCTTCGCTGAGCTCACACAGCACATAAAATTGATATTGATCTCCTCATCTCATTCTGAAAATGAAGCTAAATAGGGGGAAGCATTCAGTTAAGTCCCTGTGTACCGAATCCAAGAAAATAAATGAGTGCGCAAATTCCAGTGTGGGTACAAATGGTCTGTGTTCATTCTGGTATTCAGGTGTCACAGGTAGAGATGGACTACCCATAAGGCTTTGCTGTTCCTCATCCCTGATCGCATAGAGGAAAGATTTTCAATTATCCCTTTTCAATACGGCATTTTCTTTCTGTATGCTTATACACACACATTCACACAGTGCCATGCGTACATTTTGGTCAAATTCCCTTGTTCCTTTAAACTGCTCATCATAAAACTCGAACTTCATTTTAAGCTTAGAAGTTAAGAGTTCAAAGAGATTGAAATCCACATTTGCAGTCACATACCCAAACACTCATACTCACCCTGCAGATGTATTCCCACTATTACTGTGCAAGGAACACTATTAAGGAAGTGCTGCGGTTGCATCTGTTCTGAGTGTGTGTACAGCCCAGAGCGAGTCATCTATTTCAGCAACCTTCCCCTCTCCTCTAGTCTACGCAACAGAACACCCAGCACCTCTGAAAACAACTCTCCAGGCTTGAGAGGAGGGCCAGACCGTGTAGTTCAGCACATCTACGGCGTTGATTTCTCTTTCTTATTATCTGCATTTCGCTCTTGTGCCTGTTCTCAAAGAGTCTCTGCTTGTCCGCCTGTGTTTTCTCTTTCTTTTGTCAATCTCAATGTGGTATCAGTGTGAGTATTTGCTGGCTCGAGGCAAGTGAGAAAGAGCAAGATGCTGACAGTATGCTTCCAGCAGCACTGGTGACATTTTGCAGACGATAACGCTGTGGACAGATAAGGTGTCATTTTCCACGAGAGTGGTGAAAACAGTCAGAGGCTGAACTGTGTCTAACTAGCTCGCGTCCCTCATGCATGTACGTTAAATTAAATTGGTGTCAGAAAACAAACAGAGAAACAAAGAAAGAAATCCTCTCCCATATTGTTACTGAGTGGCAGAACTGTCAGAAAGCACGACCCAACATAAAACGTCAAAAGATGCACATGCACACCTAAACTCTATGTATCTTTTGTCTACATCAGCTGCCAGTGATTTTACATGTAAGCACGACCATGTGTGTGTGTGTGTATATATGGTCATGCAGAACATCCAGTGTATGTTTGCATGTACGTGTGTGTGTGTGTGTGTGAGCAGTGTTTTTCTGCAGTGCTGTAGTGCCATCTACAGACGGTTTTCTCTCCGCTTGCAGAGCAGCAGAGAGCTGGTGGCCATATGTGAGCAGTGGCCTTCCGTTCACTCTCACTGTGGGATCACAGAGTGTTTTCTCTGAGTTACTGTGTGCGCAGATTGCAATGTGTGTGTGTGTGTGTGTGTGAATGTGCTACAGGGAGCACAACGGACACACCATAAAGGTGAGAGGATGCAGGGGGAGAAAATAGCCTTGCATTTGTGTGTGTGTGTGTGTGTGTGTGTGTGTGTGTGTGTGTGTGTGTGTGTGTGTGTGTGTGTGTGTGTGTGTGTGTGTGTTTGTGTGGCTTTTCACTTTTCTGGCTGACAACTAAAATACCACTCTCCTGCAGTCTCCTGGCCATGGCCTATTCATTTTACCTTCAAGCCTTTCTCCCCCCGCTTTCCTCTTCATCCACCTTCTCCTCTTATAAGAACACACACACACACACACACACACACCCATCTGGCTGTCTTCTCCCCCCATGAACTCCCCACTGGACAGGAGTTTTGCAGTCCTCTTGTCGTGAACATCAGGTACAACCTCTGTCACATTTCCAGAGTTCTTATCAAGCTTGTTTTTAATCAGAAGTAGCCCTTTCATCCCAAAAACCGTGCATTTCTACCAGGTTTTCTACACTTTTCCACTCCTAGTTGATCTAATTACAAAAACAATTTGACTGATTCCAGTCAAAACATATGAAAAACAAAATTTCAAAAATGCCGTTTGATTAAATGACTTCAGCATCCTCGCGAGGCACCTTCTCTTCTTTTTCTATTTATCTATTCCCTCCCACCAGGGCACAGCTCTTCTCAACTTTTGCTTCCCATCTTCCGTTCTCTTCCTGCAGCCCCTCCGCTGGGGTTAATGAGTGACTTGGCAGGAGGCGGTAGCTGTGACAGTCAGGGAGCCAGTAGGGCTGAGAGAGGTGAGGAGACGCTCTTCCTGTCACCTCCCAGCTACTATTCTCGCTCACCAGGTTACACTGCCTGGAACAGGATGGCACCGGCTTATTGGATTATCTGTTAGAATGACTTCCTGGTCCTCAGTGGGGTCTGTGCACAGCTCTGAGGCAACCTGGATTTTCAGCCACATTTGTTTATCTCAGCGTCAGCATATGGAGAGTGCAGACAAGCAGGAGAAATGCTGTAAGGGCACATTCTAATGGAGGGACTGGGTGACACGTTATACTGGTTCCAGTTACACATGTAGTGCAGCTGTGGTGGTTATGGTTGTCTGTCAATCACTTTGATGCCTTTTAAATGGAATTAGGTGGATAGTCACTAAAGGCTGATAAACTATTGTCCTTTTGAGGATTTTCTTTGTCTTTACAAACTGTGTACTTGGCAAAAAAAAAAAAAAGTGGTCTTGTTTCTTTTGTTTCTATTGTTTCAGTTTTCAGCAATAAAACCCAAATGAGTTGATTTTTACATAAATAAACTCAGTAGTTCCAGTTAAGTAAACACTTGACTTATTAGCCAGGCTGACAGTAGGCTGTCAGGCACATCTGGAGAGCTGTTGACTGTCTATCTCACTTGTACATCTTGCATGTGCCCCATTGCCATTGTTGCTCATTATCGCCCACTCTGAATGGCTGCTAAGCGTAGTGAAAGAGTGCACAAGGACGTAGGCGGCAGTGATGACAGAAAACTAACAGTTAACATGTCACTCACACACATAATCTCTTCTCATTTGTCATTTTTATTTATTCAAAACTGGCAACAACTTCACAAACTTAAGACACCAGTGTTGGCTTACACAATCAGATTACACATTTACACTCCTTAAAAAGTTATTTTGTTCCTGCATTGCTTACTAAGAAAAGTACATTAGAGCCCTTTTTACTTCATCAAATATAAACATTCCACTTGCAATTACTCCAGTCTAGCAATGTGTACAGGCTTTATTCCTCTTCATCTTGGTTCTGCAAGGTCTGCAATCCAGCAGGTTTTCCATGTATTTCAGCTCCAAACCACCTGAATCTAAATCTAAATCTAACAGCCTATCAGGTTCTGCACAAAGATTCAATGATTTGAGTGAGCTGTGTTGGAGCAAGGATACCTGGAAAGCCTGCTGGATTGCAGACCTCGTAGGACTGAGTGAACTGCTCTACCTGGTCTGTTTCATGGTGTTTTATCAGAGCCTCTGCTGGCTAACAATAAGACTCACAGATCATCCTCACTGTGCTTCATTAAATATTATGTTGACAAATAGACTAAACATTAAATGACAGTTCATTCATTCATTCATTATCCTAACCACTTAGTCTGATGAAGGGTCACGGGGAAGCTGGAGCCTATCCCAGCGGTCTTTGGGCGAAAGGCGGGGTACAACCTGGACAGCTCGCCAGTCCATCGCAGGGCTAAAGGACAGTTGTAAAGCTCATATTTAACATTACAATTAAATAAACTATAATGATAATCTGGAATTATGGTGACTCCTTGACATATTAATTTGTTCCACAGTCAGTCCAATTTCCAGGAATAAAACAGTGTAAATCAGTTTATTTTCACTACATACATGTATAATAAGAACCAGACTGGCTCACAAATGCTTCTTTAATATTTTGTGGTCATGCAGCCAACTCTGTTTTTTTTATTTTTTTTTATTGTATCCTTGTGAGAATTTATCATTTATTTTTGACACATTCTTTAGACTGCAATCTCTATTCCTTGCATTTCAGTGAGGAAAGAGGAGCGTTTACCTGATAGCCTATAAGAAAGCTGGCTGGCTGATACATTTTGGGTGTGTTTCCATTAGGTATCCATGGCAGTGTGTTTCTTTTGCTTTAGCTGAAGTAAGAATTGTCTAATAGGAACAAAATGTCCTCTCATATTTGTTGGTGAACTCTTCTCTGCTTTCTGCAGATTTATTGACATCATCGGACCATAATCTTCAGCTCTATCTACAGCGGTTTACAGCAGACTGACAAACAATTGGGCTGAGGATGAGCATCTCCAAATGTAACCCACAGTCCAGAAAGGAAGGGAGCTTCCCTCCCAGATGGGAATTTGATTCTTGCTGCAAGAAGAAGAGTTTAAATATCTTGAGGAGGAGATCAACGGGCAGATTGGTACAGCCCTTTGGTCTGTCAAGGCGGAGAAGGACCTGAGCCAAAAGGCAAAGCTCCTGATTTACCAGTCGATTTGTGTTCCTACCCTAAATGATGATTTTAAGATGTGGGTAGTGACTGAACAAATACATTAGATCAACATGAGACCGAGCATCTTCGGCACTGATGCTGTGCCTTATACAAAACCAGTCAAAAATGTGGACACACTTTTCCATTAAATCCATTGGTGTGTCCAAAGTTTTGACTGGTACTGTTGTTGGTAGCTCAGTAATCAGCGTAGAGCCTCTGCATCCTCTGCACCTCAGGAGGAATCTGATGAGGTGGCTAAGTCATCTGTTTAGGATCCGTCCTGGACACCCCCCTGGTGAGGTGTTCCAGGTACATTCCAGCATGAGGAGACTCTGGCTAAGACCCAGGAAACACTTAATTTTGTCAACTGGCTTTTCTCATTTTCTTTTAAATTAATTATATTAATTAATACCACAGTTATACCTGTGGTCAAAAATGCATTCACTGTATGAATTGTGGTTTACTATCATTAACACATTTCCGTTTATACGGTTCTTGTTTTACTTAATATAATATGCAGAATAGTAATTAAATAAGTATATTATACAGTAAACCAGTTATTTTTCAGATTTCCTTTTGTTGTTCAAAGGTCGATTCAAACACAAACCAGTGAAAAACATTTTCAAATTGATCATTTGTAATTGTCAAACTGTTGACTCATTACAATATTCCATCCATCCATCCATCCATCTTCTGCCGCTTATCCGGGGTCGGGTCGCAGGGGCAGCAGCCTAAGCAGGGAAGCCCAGACTTCCCTCTCCCCAGCCACATTTGCCAACTCTGCGGGGGGGATCCCGAGGCGTTCCCAGGCCAGCCGAGAGATGTAATCCCTCCAGCGTGTCCTGGGTCTTCCCCGGGGTCTCCTCCCCGAGGGACGTGCCTGGAACACCTCACCAGGGAGGCGTCCAGGAGGCATCCTGACCAGATGCCCGAGCCACCTCAACTGGTTCCTCTCGATGCGAAGGAGCAGCGGCTCTACTCTGAGCCCCTCCCGGATGACCGAGCTCCTCACCCTATCTCTAAGGGAGAGCCCGGCCACCCTGCGGAGGAAACTCATTTCAGCCGCCTGTATACGAGATCTCGTTCTTTCGGTCACGACCCACAGCTCATGACCATAGGTGAGGGTAGGAACGTAGATCGACTGATAAATCGAGAGCTTCGCCTTCTGGCTCAGCTCCTTCTTCACCACGACAGACCGGCGCAGAGCCCGCATTACTGCAGACGCCGCACCGATCCGTCTGTCGATCTCGCGCTCCATCTTTCCCTCACTCGTGAACAAGACCCCGAGATATTTAAACTCCTCCACTTGAGGCAGGACCTCACTCCCAACCCGGAGAGGGCAATCCACCCTATTCCAGCTGAGGACCATGGTCTCAGATTTTGAGGTGCTGATTCTCATCCCAGCCGCTTCACACTCGGCCGCGAATCGCTCAAGCGAGAGCTGGAGATCACGACCAGATGAAGCCAACAGGACCACGTCATCCGCAAAAAGCAGGGACCCAATCCTGAGGCCACCAAGTCGGATCCCCTCAACCCCTCGGCTGCGCCTAGAAATTCTGTCCATATAAGTTATGAACAGAATCGGTGATAAAGGGCAGCCTTGGCGGAGTCCAGCCCTCACCGGAAACGAATCCGACTTACTACCGGCAATGCGAACCAAGCTCTGACACCTGTCGTACAGGGACCGGACAGCTCGTACAAGGGGGTCCGGTACCCCATACTCCCGGAGTACCCCCCACAGGAGCCCCCGGGGGACACGGTCGAATGCCTTCTCCAGGTCCACAAAGCACATGTAGACTGGTTGGGCAAACTCCCATGCCCCCCCCCCCAGGACCCCAGAGAGGGTATAGAGCTGGTCCACTGTTCCGCGACCAGGACGAAAACCACACTGCTCCTCCTCAATCCGGGATTCGACTATCCGGCGGACCCTCTTCTCCAGGACCCCTGAATAGACCTTACCAGGGAGGCTGAGGAGTGTGATTCCCCTGTAATTGGAACATACCCTCCGGTCCCCCTTCTTAAAAAGGGGGACCACCACCCCAGTCTGCCAATCCAGCGGTACTGCCCCCGATGTCCACGCGATGCTGCAGAGGCGTGTCAGCCAGGACAGCCCCATAGCATCCAGAGCCTTAAGGAACTCCGGGCGGATCTCATCCACCCCCGGGGCCTTGCCGCCAAGGAGCTTTTTGACCACCTCAGCGACTTCAGCCCCAGAGATAGGAGAGTCCACCCCTGAGTCCACCAGCTCTGCTCCCTCATGGGAAGACGTGTTGGTAGGATTGAGGAGGTCTTCGAAGTATTCCCTCCACCGACCCACAACGTCCCGAGTTGAGGTCAGCAGCTCCCCATCTCCACTGTACACAGTATTGATGGAGCACTGCTTCTCCCCCCTGAGCCGCCGGATGGTGGACCAGAATCTCCTCGAAGCCGTCCGGAAGTCTTTCTCCATGGCCTCGCCGAACTCCTCCCATGCCCGAGTTTTTGCCTCGGCAACGGCCGAAGCCGCATGCCGCTTTGCCCGCCGGTACCCATCAGCTGCCTCCAGAGTCCCACAGGCCAAGAAGGCCCGATAGGACTCCTTCTTCAGCTTGACGGCATCCCTCACTGCTGGTGTCCACCAACGAGTCCTGGGATTACCGCCACAACAGGCACCAACGACCTTGCATTACATTACAATATTGTCTCCTAATAATGGCCCATTTGCCATCTGTCTTTTAAGCTCTCTTCTTTGAGGTGACTTCAGCCAGAGTGCCGTTTTTTTTTTTTTTTTTTTACTGAATCAACTATGGTACACATTTAAAATTGTTAGTTTGTTGATATCCAGTTTTTAGCATTAAAATGCTGCTTTAAAGTGATTTATCAGGACTGAAAAACCAGTTGTGTGTGCTGTTTCTAAGCCTCAGAAACCTGCTGGGCAACGATGACTCCAGAAATGTACATAATACATATAAATAAGCCATCAAAACCAGTTTGAAACGCGAGACATTTAAAGTCAGAAAGTTGTGTTGTGCTACTTTAATGAGGTTTTGAGTTTGCTACACTGTCATTCCAACAATAACATATGCAGCTTATACATCAAACTTTTATCACTTTGTTTGGATGGGATCCAACATAAAGTTGTGAGAGAACACATATTAATCATTTGAGCTTTTCCATATGTATCCCTCTTTTTGTTCAAAAGGCATAATTTTCACTTTTTCACCAGTACAAATGAATATCAAACATGCAGTCAGAATACTTCTTAACATTAACTATTTGAGTACACAACCTTCTCCAGTCTTGTGAATGCCCAAATGTTAGCTTAAATGATTACAATGCTAATGGACGCTGATTTGAAACCTGCCATAATTCCTTTGATGAGCAGCAAATATTTAGCTTTATAACCCTCCAATCTCCCTCTCTCACTCTTTCTTTCCCATCTGCCTGCAAGGCTGTTATGGGAGGTGTGTATTGTGGTATGACAGGATCTCACGCATGAGCTTCAGAACAGCACAGTGTTAAGCTTGAAGACACTGCAGAGAAAGACTAGGGGCAAAACCACAAACAAATGAGATCATTTGTAAACTGCTTGCCAATTAAATCACTTTCAATGGAGTGTTTATGGTGCTGGAAAGCAGCGAATGGCAGACAGACAATGAGAGCATCTTTATTACAAAACCTTTTTGAGTCACAAAGGCAAAGACGTTAGTAGTTGTTTGACTTGCAGGAATTTTAGAAATAGAAACCGTGCCAAGCTGATGAAGGAGGAACAAACATGACAGGGCGCAAAAAAGTGAAGAGCAAAGCTGAGAAGGAAAACCGAGTAAGTGTGTTTATATGCATCCCATCATCCACATTAGTATTTATGATTATGTCACCCCCTATGTTACCCGTACAACAGTTGTCATGGGAACATGACTGTCGGATGAACAGGCTTATTTCCATCATGCTGTTTTTCTTAATCTTTTAAATATTAAATATGACCTGCCAACCCCACCCCAGCCCCCACCTCCACCCACAACTTCACTTTTTATTTGGTAAGAAAAGGAGAAAAATAAGTTTTTTTTACACATATTTCATCCAGTATTCTTGTAACACATATTTCTTCATAAAGTTACTATTTTGCTCCATTTTCTGTTTACATTTAAAAAGAATTGAAATTATTAGAAAAAAAATTAGAATTCTGTGTAAAATAAATCATTTTTCCACCCAATCTAACTGCTTAAACATTGGTAATGGAGGCTTATAGAAACAGATCTGTGGTCACAAGTTCCATTTTAGAAATCCGTGGCAACACGAAGCATCCCAGCATTTCCCTGCTGTTGTAGAGACGTTTCCAGGAATCCAGCAGGTCTGCAGCTACTCAGAAGCCAGGCGTAGATGGACGATAACCTGCATTTTCACGTGTTTCTAACAAGCTTTTTTCCTCGTCAAATGTATCCAGTGAGCATTGTGTAATTTGATAAGCGGAACAAGTGATGGAATTATTTGTTGCAGTAGCTATTTGTCTTTTTTTTGTAATATCTGAATTTTCCATTAAAATACAGATTGTCTTTTATTAATTTTCACATATTCCTACTATGAGTGTTGCTTTATATCATGTGTTGGTGATGAGTGAGCATGTAAACGTGGGATCAGCAGAAGAACAGACATCTGGGATTAAGGGGCAAATGGGGAGAAAAGAGGACAAAGTTTGGACTGTTTCTTCTCTGGCTTGTCGTGGAGTTGGTTTAATCACCTCCAATTGAAATGAACCAGTTTGGAGCACCACCAGAAAATTTGTGAAAATACTGGATTATAAATAATGAAATATGAAAGTAAAGTTTGTTAAACTTAAAAAAAAAAAAAAATGCTGTAGCTCTGACATAAACAGTAATGCACTTGGTTATGTAACTTATCTTTGCAAATTTGCAATTTTTACTGTTAAAAAAAGAGATTAATAAAGTCAAGTGCAAGTCTAATAAATCACAGTTAACATTAAGTGTAACTGCAAATGAGACTGGAGCTTCAGTTCCATTTTACAATTTTAGCACCTCTGTATTTATCATTCTCGGTTTACAAGCATTTTCTGATGGTATCTCCTAAGACCACCATGCTCTACATACTTTATCTAAGAGAAAATCCTGCATTTTAGTGAAGTCATCTCATTTTTATTTAGTTACACAGTTTGCACAGTTTTTATGGTGGTAATGTCTAACGAGATGAAATTTGGTGTAATAAGTTACAAGTCTGCCATTTTCACTACCAGATAATGATGAATGTTCTGTTTCTTGTTTAAAAATACTTGACTTTATACATGATGTGTATGTTTTCTAGAATTCATCCATCCATTTTCTTAATCGCTTGTTTAAATTAAGGGTCGCACGGAGCTGCAGTCTATCCCAGCAGTCATTGGATGAGAGGCACCTGGACAGGTTGCCAGTCCCTCACAGGTCTCCAAACACTGAGATCAAGGCGACACAAATGAAGCTGAGGATTTAGGGGAGCTACATCCTCACAAGAGACAAACTCTGGATAATTTCCTCTGTGTGACGAGAATCACCATCAGTGACATGGATGAAGATCAGAGTGTTGATGTGAGAGCTAACAAGCTCTCCTTGGTCCTGCTGTGCAGGGTCTGCTATTAACGGTCTTGAACAGATGCAGGCACACCGCTGTGACTTATTTTCAGTCTGTCCATTAGGCTACATATTGCCTCCATGGTTGACAGCAGATCCATTGTACTTTAACTACAGGAAATATTTTATTCTCTCCTTTTTTCCCCCAGTTTGGAACACCTGCAGATACCTATCAATTTTACACGTTTCACCACTTGCTGTCTGCATAAAGATCTGCCTCTTGATCCTTTAAATCACTAAGGTTAGTTATGCATTATGAAATGTAAAATGTGTTGTTGCTACTGCACACTGGAGAAATGTTTATTCACCAACTATTTACGTAGATAACAACAACATAGATTGGAACAAGTTGCATGGGGTTTGTTTGTCCTGAGGTTTGCTTTTATGGTTTTTGTTTACTTATTTGTTTCTTTATTTCATGGAGGGCTTTTCACTCTATGAAAGCCACTTAGAATATCAATGGCAAGCCAGATGCTTCTGGCCCGTTCAGTATTCCTCTCAGGTGCAGGTGAAGCAACCGCAGCACTTTTTCCCCGTGTTGTCTTTTTGCCTTTTCATTTTCCTCTCCTCATCTTCCAAAATGGTGATTTTTAATAACCTAATATCACAGCGCAATGAACAGATTGCCAAGAGTTGCAAGCAGAGGCCGTGAGAGACAAAACAAAGAGAGTGAGAGAGGAGCAACTCTGCCTCTTATTAAAAAACGTCAAACTGATCACTGAGTGGGGCTGTGCATTTCAACATGTCTGCTCTTTAGTGTTTATGTGACAGCAAACAAATTTGTTTTTTGTATATATGCATTGACATTTGTTTGTTAGAGAGGATCAATATCTGTTTTATGTTCTCTGGAATATGATCAGGACTCGGGTGACGGAGGAAGATGCAGGTAAATGGAAGTTGAATGTATGATTGCATTATGTTTTGGGTTGTTTTTCTTTAAGTTATTTTCCTTGCTGCTTTCTTCTTGTAATGGCTGTGTTGATTCTGGCAGTGGTGGTTTTGCATGTGTGTGTGTGTGTGTGTGTGTGTGTGTGTGGAGGCGTGTCTCCTTCTTGCAGGTGGAGCTTCTGTTTTCTACAGCAGGTTTTCAACACAGCTGAAAACGATCATCCCATAACTGTCTCAGTACTCCGGTCTGATTGCCAGTCTCCGTTGCAGGTCTTGCTGCAGGTCTAAACAACATTTTTATCCCTTTATTAAATTGATTAAATTTGTATCCGCTCTGTTCTTCTCTGTCCAGAATGTCCCCTGCCAACCTGCGGCTCCAGTGTCCCAGTTGTTTCCTGCATGCTCGCCTGCCAGCCTGCCCTTCCACTTATCCATTTTCACCCCTCAATAAACTATTTCACTCTAATTCAATTCAATTCAACTTTATTTATATAGCATCAAATCACGGCAATGCCATCTCAAGATGCTTTACAGACACAGAAGAAAACATAATGAAAGTCAACTCATAATAGCCTATATAAGGAAACCAACATGTCCCATCCTGAGCAAGCACACTGGCGACAGTGGGAAGGAAAAAACTCCCTTTTAACATGAAGGAAACCTCCGGCAGAACCCGGCTCAAGGTTATATATATATATATATATATATATATATATATATATATATATATATATATATATATATATATATATATATATATATATATATATATATATATATATACATACACACACACACACATGAATATATATCAGGAGGACCAGAAACTAGCAAGTTAAATCAAAAACACAGAAAGAAAGCTACCTGCTGCTAATGAATAAACTTGCTGGATGACTCAGTGACTGTGACACATGCAGGAATGCTTATCCTAAATATTGCATGGAGTAATCACATCTCAGCCCTGTGTCCTGGATTTACCACAGAAATCCTCTAGGAGCTGCGAGCTGATCGTTCTGATTGGTTGATGCCCCGCGTCAAGCGGCCAAAGTTCACACGTCGAGCTTAAAAAAACTTCTAAACACATCGGAACACCGATGAGAGAAACGCGACACGAGAAAGCTCGATGCTCCCTTGCCGTGCCTCCACATAGACTTTACATGGAAACCTGCCACTCTTGACGCTCAAAACGCGTTTGGTCTGAACACACCGTCAGTGTAACATTCTCATACTCCAAGCTATTGAGGATATATGTGCCATCTAAGACTAAGTTGTATAAAACAGTTGTTGCAGAGATTAAGTTTGACACAGTTTATACATTTTAGTGAAGGCAGATAAACACAAAACAAGTGTTTATAAAACATAAACAAGTGATCCATTTACAGTATAAATTAGGGACAATAATTTATCTGATTATCTTCTGCAGACACTAAGTTATTGGAGTGCAAAACAAGGCTGTTTGACATACAGCACAGCAACACAGTTTCAAAGACTGTAGAAACTGATTAAAGGTGCACCTACAGCAAGAAAAAAGTCATGGAAACACACATTTATCACGGTTGTCATGAGAACTTTTAGGGCCTTTTCATATTTATGTCTTTTTGATCTCAGATAATATAAATCACGAAGAAATACTGGTGGGTATATGTGTGTGTGTTTGTGTGTGTGTGAGAGAGAGAGAGAGACAGGGTGAGAGAAATAAGTGATGGGGTCACGTTAAGGTTGAACCAAATAGAAAAATTACTCTATTATCATGTTTTTCATTTCTCCATATACCTGAAAAACCAAACAATCGGCACTGAATCTATCCTATTTCTGTGAGATCGCAATCAGTTCTCAGATGAAAATGGAAAAAAAGAAAAACATATTACCTGATAATAGATCTTTAGAATGGGAATTTGTACAACAGCAAGTGCTTCTCTTGGTTGCCCAACACTGAAAACTTTATTATATTTCAAATGAAACTTGTATATTTTCCATTATAGTGAATGTTTGATCATTTAAAATATACATTTTACAAACACATACATCAAAACTGATGAGGAAAACGTAATAAAGCATCATTATAGAGCACTATTACTGAGGGTAGGAAACGTTGGCTCAATCCATCCTTACTGCAGCAATCGGCAAGGAGACAAAAAAGCATCAGGCTTTGGATAGCTGCTTGTTTAATTACTGTTAGGCATGTTGTGCATCATCATTCAGCATCCTGTGGATGATCTCATTATGGTTTCACTATCCAGCCAATAATATTCGATCAAATTGCTTCAATAGGTTCAAATGTTTAAGGTTTCAGTTAGAGATGGGCCAATATCGATACTATCATCGAGAAGACTTGCTGAGCCTGCCAAAAGTAAAGGGATCTGGATCCTTTTCCATCTAAACACCATCTAATACCAACAAAACTGCATTTCTGTCCACTGCAGTGCTAATGTTTAGCATCAGTACTATGTTAGCAATCCGGCATAACTCCTCCAGAGAAAATCCCACCAACCAACAGCAACATGCCTCATACGCAGTGCTGATGTTTCCAGAGGTGACTCGACTGCTTCCAGATTTACTTCTGCAGCTTTGCATTTGGATTGCTGTCACATAAAGAGTAAGAAGAGTTTGCTGCCTTAAAGGAAAAGCGAAACAAATGCCGACACTTTTTTTTTTTTTTTTTTTTTTTTTTTTTTTTAACAAACGTGAAGAATTTGCAAAAGAAAGCCAGAAAGCCGTCGTAATAACAAAACAAAGCTTAAAAATGATTGTTCTGGATGACCAGCTTCTGCCAGTAGTGTGGAAAATGTTCACTGTAAGTCTAGTTTGAAGATTTATTTCAGATATTATTTAGTGTATTCACTTAATAATCAATCAATGTTTTTATGTGTTAAACATGAAGTGTATAAATGTATCATTCATGTTTTATAGGTAAATAGCAGTAACAATATCATCACAGTCAATGATATATATAGCTAAATCATAAATTTAATCGACCTCATAGTAAAATAACACAAGCGTAGGATCAGTACTCTGTTTTCCTAAACCCCAGGAATCGGAATTAGTATCAGGTGGGGGAAAAACTGGCTTTGGAAAATGTCCATTGTTTCAGTTCCCTGAAAAATTCACGTTACTAACTTAATAACTCCACCAACCTCACACGTCAACATAAAATAACGATGTCGTTTAAGACACTACTTAATAATGTGAAAATGCTCAAACACAATGTACAATGTGGAATTTAGGGTGATAAAGAGTCTAAACTGACCTACTGGTGTCACCATGTGACAAGTGATTGGCACAAGTCAGAGTTTCTGTAAGACATGAACAGTCTATTCTGTTAAGATATTCAGTGTGCATAGAAATGTTTGAGTGACGTACAGCAGCTACATCACCCCCTAGCCAGAGAAGAGTCGTAAAATAGTCCTCCTAAAGGCAAACACTTTCCTTTCCATCCTTTATCTTTTCACAGCACACACTAGTTAATGTTTGCAAGTGTTCTGGGTCTCCAGACAGGCTGAACCACAGTAGCAATAGATGTTTTGGTCCACACAGGAGATTTTCTTTCAGATTTTCCTGAGGGGAGGGGTGGAGGGGGGAGTTCTTCACCTCAGGGAACTGGGGTGCAACGTTGTTATGCGACATTGGTTTTGCTCGTCAGTTCCTCGTGGATTATGACTGTTTCACATTTCACACTCCGTAATTCGAGGGCAATTATCCTCAGGCACAGGTGAAAGGTAGGTACAGTGAGGGAATTCCAACAGAAGCACAAACACAAAAAGGCTGAACCCCCCCCCTTTCTTTAAGGCTAAAAGCAAAAACAAGGGTTAACGATTCAATTTAAACAAAAAACTGAAACTGATTTAACTTTATAATTTGACCAAGGACACTTAGTCAAAACCACATTTATAAAAATTCATTCATTCATTTTCCGAACCGCTTATTCCAATTCAGGGTTGCGGGGAAGCTGGAGCCTATCCCAGCTGGCTTTGGGCGACAGGCAGGGTACACCCTGGACAGCTCGCCAGTCCATCGCAGGGCCACACAGAGAGAAACGAACAACCACACTCACACCTAGGGGCAATTTACAGCGACCAATTAACCTATCATGCATGTCTTTGGATGGTGGGAGGAAGCCGGAGTACCCGGAGAGAACCCACGCATACACGGGGAGAACATGCAAACTCCACACAGAAAGGCCACTGACCAAACCAGCCAAGGATCGAACCAGTGACCTTCTTGCTGTGAGGCCACAGTGCTAACCACTGCTCCACCGTGCAGCCCCATTTATAAAAATCTCCGTTAAATTATGATTAATCTTCTGATAGTGTTTTACTTGCATCTTTAATAATATATCTCAAAAGTTCAGTTCCAGTGATGTCATTTCAACAAGAAACTGGTAAAAGACTCAGAGAAACAGATTATTTATTATCTTTATATACAAGCTTCCAGGAACAGATTTCAAGAGTGAATTGAAATAAAATGCAGGATGCATGGATCATTTGGTCTTCCTAGTGCTTCCCCAAACAAACAAATGGCCCTTTTACACAATTCAATTATAGATGGGAGAAATGTTGTAATTATGCTGCAAATTAATGAAACAAACAATGTTAATTATTTAATTACATGCATGCATTAATATCACATTTTAAAATAGCTTCATTTTGCAGAAATGCCCATTATGCACAGACATACACTTTTGCTTTTGTTGTCATAAAATTTTACATTCAGTTCAGTTTTTTAAGTTGTGTTTTCACTTTGATGTCAGAAAGTTGGCTAATTGTTGATCTAGTTGCATTTTCAATTCTGAATTTCAGCGTGTAATGAATTAACTTAAAACTGAGACAGATGGAGAATGGCATGAACACCTCCAGGAGCCGCTGGTGGAAGAGAAGATGCCACAGCACATTATGGCGCTGACATTTGAATTATGTGAGCAACAGCAGGGGTCTAGATATGTAATTTACTCCTATCAGTTCCATCAATCATCTGCAAAGGAATGTTCACCAATCAAACACAGCATCAAAACTGCATGTCTAAGATTGTACTGGGTCCTCCTTGATCTGAAAACAGTTTTGACCCAACGGGTCATGAACACAGAACTTCCTGGTGGTGTCAAACAGCAACGCTGATGATGGATCTTTTACATACTGTTGGTTGTGGAAAAGATTCCCTTGGATCTGGTTTATTGACAAACCTCCCCTGGGCTCTTTATTGTGTAAGGATCAGCATATCTGAAGCCCCTGACAATTCCCTTTGCTCTTTGGTATTTTTTAAGCCATTAGTGAGCAGCTTTGAAGCATATTGGGCCAAATTTCTTCACATATGTAAGCTGCCAACATGGCTGCCAATTACATCACCCAAGGTCGCCCCCCAAAGACGTAACACTGTTAACTGAAAATGAAATAAAAATTCATTTTATCTCTTTTTATTACATTTATTAAATTTGTATCTCTTATTTTACTTTTATATATGTGAATTTAATTTATTCAAGAAGTTTTTGTGTGATTTTTTGAGGAGGTTTGACAATTAATGTCTTTTGACAAAGTCTTCCTAAGGCACCCTCATAACACAAGAAGACAAAATTCTCTCGCTTGTGCAACAAAAAGCAACAAGCAACAGCTCATCATGCCAGATGCAATGTGAGCGAGCATTTATTTTAAATTAAATTCACGCTGGAACTTTCTGCCACCTCTAATCAGAGCCACCTTCTTTAAATCACAATTCATCTTAACTTTAAAGATGAATGAAATGACTATTTATTGTCTTTTTTACAAAGATCATCAGGATATTCTGCAAAAAAACTTTAAAGTTATCATCATTAATAATATTGTTATCATCATTGTTATTACAGCACTGGAGGTATTTTCCACACCTCTGTAACTTGACCTCTGACTTGCGTTGAAGTTGTGATGAGGGTGGTGCAGTGGTTAGCACTGTGGTCTCAGTTAGAAGGCTGCAGGTCCGAGTCTTGGCTGAAGGTAAGATCTAAACAGCAGCCTTTCTGCGTGGAGTTTGCATGTTGTAGCATAGAAAAACGTCGGTGTCAGCCTGTTACGGGCTGATCTGAGAAACAGTTATCATGGATGATAATGTTTACTTTAACTTGATCTGGCACCGCCTGGACTTCACATGAAGGACAAACTAACAGTGAAATATGAAATTGTATTGTCTGAAAGGGTGAACATTCACACAATGGCTTTGCAAATCTTTACGATAGCCAGGAATCACTGACCCGCCATCTTTATCCCAATGTGACTCAGGTCTTTTGGCCCATTTATGTTCAATGCAGAAGACGGACACACAGATGGACAAACTGCTTTGTAGATGTATTCTTCTACTTTTTTAGGTGTTTTTGGACAGCTGCAAACAGCTTTATCATAGTGTTGGTGTCAAAACATGGAAAAAAAACTGAACTTAAAACTGCCCACTGGTGGATGAACTGACTAAACACCTGTGGCAACGTAAACGATGCATCAAAGTTTCAGAGCAGCAACACATGCTGATCATATCATGGCCCCTATTTATGTACGTTAGAGAGCATAAATGGGTCTTTACAATAGTCTAGTGTTTGTTGTTTTTTGTTTTTTTTTAATCATTTTATAGTTCAATTTGTGGTCACCAAGGCAAATAGTTTGCTTTGCATATTATTTTATGATCCGTCATTGTTTGCCAACATATGAATGTTTATATCCGGAACTAATTTACTTTCATTTCCTTTATGCCGTTTTTGTCCCCAATTCACGACTTGTGTTGTTTTGCCTGTTAATTTGTAGGTTTAATTCTTTACCCCGTTTCTTTTCCAGCCCATTATGAGTATGTTGTTGCTATTACAGTAAAAAGCAAAAGGACATTTGCTGGTAGCATATCGTTTTCAGCATATGGTGTTTCAAGTCACTGACACCACATAGCAGCAGCTGTTTATTTTCAAAGTGGTGGTAGAATTTGATGCTTTGGAAATGAGACTGAGATGATATAACATAAAATTTACCTCTGGCTTTCACTTTAATGCAGGGATTTTGGCCTCTCCACATGTCATTGACTCTATGATATCATATCACATAACAAAAAATGCCACATGTGACGTATGAGTCATGTATCATTTTGAAGATTAACATATTGACTGAACCATTAGACAAACTCTTGTGTTACTCACTAATCCTCTCTCTTACTCCTTCCTATCTACCTTTTTATCATAGGCAGATCCTTTTCTGGCATGAAGTCCATCCTTGACTTCACTGGATTACCTGCCAGCACCAACTGCCAAATGTGTACAGGCTTTTAACACAGTGACTCAACTGGCAGGTTTCCATGCCTTTTTAACTCACACATGCACTGCTGCACAGTAAACATACCCACACACACACACACACAAATTCATACCATACTAAATAGCAACACAGAGACTTGCATAATGAGATCAACATCAATATTTTTCAGTCCACATTGCTGAACAGCTGAGGAGGGCTACCTTGTTCAGCTGCGAAGGATAATTATATAATGAAAAGGTCCACCTGTACGTGACTTAGCATTTGTAAAAATAAATGGAAGAAACGTTAACAGAAAAAGATGAAAACAATATGTAAAGTAGAAATGCACGATTTGCTTTAAAATGTGAAACTGTAATCATAATTTATATAACTTGTATTATTAACTCAGCCAACATTTGCAGAAACTGTAAATAAAATCCAAATTGAAGAGAATTTATGTTGCCGAATGTCCTGTTAATTAAAAATTTTTAAAAAAAAAGAGACTCCTCTCTCACCCATCCCTCCCATCTCACCAGGGTAGGGTGGGTGGCTGTTTGTCTCTCAAGCTCGGGTTCTCTACCAGAGTCCTTGGAGCTTGAGGGTCCAACACAGTATCTTAGCTGTTCCTAGGACTGCATTTTTCTGGACGGAGATGTCTGATGTTTCCCCAGGTATCTGTTGGAGCCACTTCTCCAGTGTGGGGGACACGGCACCCAGTGCTCCTTTTCCTGATATTTCTATCCTTGCGGATGGATACATCGATCACTATGGCTTTCCTCTGCTACTTATCCATGATCACTGTGTCCGGTTGGTTGGCCACCACCATTTTATCTGTCTGGATCTGAAATTCCCAAATGATCTTAGCCCTCTCGTTCTCCACCACCTTGGGGGGAGTTTCCCACTGGGACTTAGGGGTCTCCAGTCCATATTCTCCACAGATGTTCTTGTACACTACGCCAGCTACTTGGTTATGGCACTTCATGTATTCTTTGCCTGCCAGTATCTTGCACCCTGCCGTGAGGCGCTGGATTATTTTAGGGGCTCCTTTGCATAGTCTGCACCGAGGATCCTGCCTGGTATGGTAGATCTAGGCCTCGATTGCTCTGGTGCTCAGGGCCTGCTCCTGTGCTGCCATGATTAGTGCCTCTGTGCTGTCCTTCAGCCCAGCCCTCTCCAGTCATTGATAGCACTTGTTTATATCGGCCACTTCGGTGATCTGCCGGTGGTACATCCCATGCAGGGGCTTTTCCTCCCATGATGGTTCTTCCATCTCATGTTCGTTCAGATTCCCTTGTCTGAGACATTCACTAAGTGCTTCATCCTTAGATGCCCTCTTCCTGATGTATTCATGGAGCTTGGATGTTTCATCTTGGATAGTGGCCTTGATGCTCACTAGTCCCCGGCCCCCTTCTTTGTGCTTAGTGTATAGTCGCTGGATACTGGACTTTGGGTGGAACCCTCCATGCATGGTGAGCAGCTTCCGTGTTTTGACATCCGTGATCAGAGCTTCCTTCTTTGGCCAGCTTATTATCCCATCAGGGTATCTGATCACAGGTAGGGCGTAGCTGTTAATTGTCCGGATCTTGTTCTTGCCATTGAGCTGACTTCTCAGTACTTGCCTCAGTCGTATGCCCAGGTACTCGTAGCTTTCCACCACATCTGTTATCCTGCCCTCCGGTAGTGCAATGTCCTCCATGTGGATTACCTTCCCTCTCTTTGTTATCATCCATCCACATTTCTCCAGTCCGAAAAACATTCCGATGTTCCTGCCGTAGATCCTGGTGGTGTGGATCAGTGAGTTGATGTCCTGCTCACTCTCAGCATACAGCTTGATGTCATCCATGTACAGGAGGGGGCTGATGGTGGCCCCGTTCCTGAGTTGGTATCTATAGCCAGTCTTGTTGATTAGTTGGCTGAGGGGGTTCAGGTCTATACAGAACAGGAGCAGGGACAGGGCATCTCCTTGATATATGCCACATTTGATGGAGACCTGTGCAATTGGCTTGAGGTTGGCCCCCTGGGTGGTCTTCCACAGCCTCATTGAGTTTGCATTAAAGGTCCTTATGCTGCCATTGATCTTGTACAGCTTCAGACATTCCAGGATCCATGTGTGTGGCACTGAGTTGTAGGCTTTCCGGCAGTCAATCCACGCGGTGCACAGGTTTGTCTGGTTTTGCAGTCAAGAGCAACTGTTCTGTCAACCAGCAGCTGGTGTTTGTCTCCTCTGGTTCCTTTGCCAATGCCTTTCTGTGTCTCTGCCTTGTATTGATCTATGTGCCCACTTACTTTAGCCACTATGATGCCTGACAGGAGCTTCCATGTCTTGGAGAGCCAGGTTAATGGCTGGTAGTTAAATGTTACTGATCCCTTGTGGGGGTCTTGCAGTATCAGACCCCCACACTACATACACACACACACACACACACACACACATATATATGTATATATATATATATATATATATATATATATATATATATATATATATATATATATACACACACACACACATATGGCAAGACCTTTATGCCTAGTTGTTATAGACGTATTGGCATGGTTACCCTTTGAAATGAGCCACATCTGTAGGCTCTGGTTTTTAAATTTAACTGTCATATCAGTGATGATGCGGTGCAAAATGTTATTGATATGAGATTTTATTTACCTCATTTGAAGTCTAGATGGGCTTCAAATGGTATTTTAATGATGTTCTGACATGTACTGTGTTAGAAACAAAAAAGAATGTGGCATATAGCCATTCTAACTGGATTACACTGGTATGCATATATCACTGTATTAAGTCAAATGCTATGTTGGCAGAGTTTGGCTGCTGTTTCACAGAACATGCTCTGGTCTGTGAAAAAGAGTCGTGAGAAAAGAAAAGCACACTTTTTGTCCATTGGAGACAAGAATAATGCTGTTTTGCACACAAGCAATGCCCTGTTGCAGGGGGACATTGTGCAGGTGTGACAGCGCTCTGTATCATCCAGTCAGGAACAAGAATGACCTAACTTCTCTGCAACTCATGTGAGAAATATTTTGTAATAAGAAAAATATCAGTTGTTGTTTCTAAGCATGTAAAGTCAGCCAATGAGCTGCAGTTAGTATGTCAAAAGTAGCAGACTAAGGTGGTGAGGGGAGTTTTGGCAGGTATACGTGCTGCCTTTGCTGCTCAAGCTGAGGCAAGGAAAAGTCAAAGTTGAAGAGGTCGCTATTGCAATGATGCATTTTATTTTACCTACTCCTATGACTTTTGCACTTATTGTATTTCTGTAATTTTTCTTTATTAAAAACTTCCGAAACTTTTGTGCCTGTCAGCATGTTCTGCAGGTGAACTCTGGTCCACAGGGAGGAATGAGTGGAAACTCCTTGTCAGTTTGGTTTGATCCTACTTGGAGGAGAAAAAACACGGTAATGAGTGCAGAGGTCAGCATTTATTATTTCTGTGACTCCACGTACACACACAGACACACACACACACTCACACATATAGAAACACAGACTAAGTGACAAGCACTTATGTTCTCTGCCTTCCTTCTCAAACCAGTTTTGTTCCATTTTTATTTCCTGCCACTTCTAATGGTATGCTTCCATCAGTGGCTGCAATGGGTTTTTTTCTTCCCCCTATTCAGCTGCTGACTGGCAGTCTGCTTTGTGAATTTGGTTGGATGATTGCAGTAATAAGGTAGACAATGGACATGTCTCTCTTACACAAGCAGGGATGGTTATGCCATTAGCCAGACAGGAATGACTGGAAGAGAAAAATAGAGAAACTGGTAGAATAGATGGAAACATCAGAAATGTGAAAGTAAGGATTACATTTTACTTCCCTGACTGTCTGTAGGGATGCTCCTAAAGCAAGACAAACCATTCAACAATGCAGCAATAATCCATCTGGCTCAAACACTGTACGCCTGTAATCGTTTAGTATTGATTTTCTTTTCAGTTATCAGGAAGCTTTGATTGTGCTGATCTGGATATTGGAAAAATCCTTTGAATTTCCCAACGGGAACTGAATGCATCCTTGTTCAATTGAAATACACTGACATTCAGCTTAAGTGGTAAAACGGAGGCTAATTTGGTTTAGTTCAGTTGGATGAGGAAGGTTAAATAATCTAAATAGAATTAATGCTCAGATGTAGGTGAATGTGCTCACCTGAAATAGTTTAACAGTCAAACATAAGAAAATAATTGCAAGGCTTACATAGCAAGTTTAACTATAATGATGCTTATGGGTCCATATTCAGTTAATGAACATGATATAATTAACAGCTTTTAAAAAATGGTCTTCTTTGTCCTGAAACGTGGAAAGATTCACTGTTGAAAAAATGTACTATTATAGTTTTTACTGTTATTTTACTTTTTTTTTATAATTTTAAAAACGGGAAACAATATACAAAAAGACTAATTAACGAGTCAAAATCACATAAAAAAAATCTGTGAAAATTACCCTAAAATTAATTTTTTTCCCAAAATAAATATTCAACACCCATAAAACAAATCTGAGTTTAACCTTATGGATAGATTTACGGTGAAATAGCATTCTGGGGCGGCTTTAACTTAGAAGGAAGAGCAACTGTCTTCCAACCAGAAGGTTGGTGGACTGATTCCCGGTTTCCACTGACTACATGCATATGTGGACTCTATCCACCACATTGAGCTGTCAACATGACAGGAAAAGTGCTACAAAAGTACAAGTCTGTTTCCATCCCACTTACAGTGTAATCCTATATTATGGCACATCGTCAAATATACCACAGGAGACCATTGTAAGACCAGTCTCACTAGGTGTGAGGTGAGACTAGTGTATGGATTACTGGCCAATTTAATCGGCAATGAAGAGCCACCAACACCATTCCATCCTTCATTTGTATCCTCCAGCTGAACATTAAACAACCACCTGCTAACATGCAGGAAGACAAGAATAGGGGAGTAGTTCCATTAATTTGCTGAGCAAGCAAATTAACTTCTTTATAAAAAAAAAATAACAAAAACAAAACTTAAAATAAACACCAACATTTTTTTGTTAAAATCTGCAAATAGTAACTTTAAAATTGTCTTGTACACATGGTAGGACAGGTTAGCTCTGGTTGCACAGCACGTTTCATGTGCAAGACGGCTCAATGTGACATGAAACATAAAGAGCAAAGTCCCAAAGAAGCATTAGAAAGCACATCGAGATTTGAATAATTGAAAACACACGACAAAGGAATTTTTAAAAATGAATCTAAACAGAAGAAGACAAAATAGCTTTAATGAGAAATTCATCGCCATCGTCGTATAGTCTTCATCATCAATGATACTATTGTCATCCAATTGCAGAGAGAAAATATGTACTAATGGAAAAAGAAGTTGAAGCAGGTAGAGAACTCAAGCTTTAGATGAAACTCACCATTGGTAGTGTGAAGCATGTGCTTATGGGGATGCGGGGGTACTGTTTATAAATTGTTATTGCTCAGCGAGAGTGTGTGGATGCAGTGTGGATTATGCACATTATCATTAAGGTTGTAGTTATAGCAGATCTCAGAGTCATATAGCTAAATGCCATCTTACAAGACCAGTGGTTTTCTTCATTTATGGACACATGAAATTTATAAAGAGGCATCTAATAATACATCTACATCACTAAAAAAGGTTGTATTAGTCTAGGAAAAATACTGAAATAAAAGACAAAACAAAGAGAGAAGCAGAAAGACAGTAGATGTATGTAGTCCTCATCCCTCTAGTTTACCTTAAAGGTCTTATATTTTTTGTTTTCAACAATTTCCCAATGGGTGTCAGAGGTCAAACATCATTGTTTTTAAATTGTTTCACCCCAAATTCAGCCTTGGTCCTTAATTTCAGCCAATCCAAATAGGACTCTACTGAACTCTGCTGAGAACAGACTGTTTCTGAGTCTGAAACTTTAGAGTGCTGTCTGTTCATGCCCCTTTCAAGAATGTGGTTTTCAGTGACACCACTTAGGGATTTTAGAGGGCAGGCTATGTTAACCAGGGGCAGGCATGTGCCGTGAGCTCTAGGATTAGGTAGGCAGGCAGTCGCAGAATGCTCCAGACACAAATTACTGTATAGGCAGGTAAGTTCCTGCGCAATCTAACACAATCGAGATCATACAACACAATTAAAAAAACTTGCAAAGTTTCAATAACAGTCCCCAGACTATTTAGTGGGTCATCCCTCTGATGAGCACATCAACCAACTTTGAGAGTGAAGCATCAATTCACAAATCCTATTGAACATATGGAGACCATTGGCATACTGCATGACGTAAACATATAGCATAGTATCTATCATTTAACATATAGGATTTTATATGGGGAATCGGACTGTGCATGCATGAACACACAACATTGTGATAATATGAGAGTAAATGGCAGTGCAGGACTGTGCCTACGACCTCAACCATGCAGCTTCTCTGCCTGGCCAGGAGGAGGTGCTGTTAAGTCATTTTTAATTGGGCTATGAAAAGCATTTAGTGTCATTATTTTCAAATCGATAGGTGCTACATGCTCTAATAAATTATCATCTCAAAGATTACATTAAAAATTGTAATTAAAAAAAGTGAAAACATATATGCTATTAAAATGGAACGATTACATTTATTTCTTTCTGCCTTGGGTAGCTTGGGTTGCCTACCCTGACTGTACAGTATTTATTCAAGAATCCCATGGGTCATGTGGTTCCTGTGGGATTCCCACAGGACAGGAGTCAATTTTACTATTTATCACAAGGTGCGGGATAAAAAGTTAACGAGAGCAGCAACAACAACCGACAAAAGGAAAAGAAAAAAAAAAAAACGTGGTAGTTTTCGCTCAATAATCCTACACTGTAACCCAAGTATAAAAGAACAACACTACCCAGAAAGCAACACTGTATTTGGCCACTGCCTACTCATTGGAATTAAAATAAAAAAGAAATGAAGTTAGAAAACAGCCACAGAGAAACTATGCAATGGATTTACAATGCAACGTCATAATTAACGACAATTAGGTTTGCAGATTTTAATCATTTAATTAAATTCAAGGTATTGCATAAAGACCCGCGACATAAATTGGATTAAGCGGTTTGGAAAATGAATGAATGAATGAATGAAAATGAATGAATGAATGTGTTGCATACAGAGTAAATAAATTTTAAAAGATGGGAGTGGGAATAATTCTGGCATTGGAGTCATTTTATTGGGATTGGATGGGACAGGTCTTTTTATTTAGCTTTAGCCCAGGATTGGGATGGGGCAAGATTTTTTTTCTGTGGGAGTGGGATGGAACAGAAGTGACAATTCCTTTCTGTGCCACCCTCTACTGCACACCACTGGCCAGGGGGCGGATCAGTGGCAGTGTCTACTACCAGGCAAGTGGTTATTTCCCTTCATGATGTCACAAAAGGAAAGATCCCAGCCATCAAAGCAAACCTTCGCTAAAAGTAGGGCAAGTAAGTGAGAAAGTGAGAGAATTTTCTCACTTTTGGGCCTCTTACAAAGGGTACAAGGATATGGTTGTTAGAAAACTTTCCAAAGTTAATTTTGGGACCTTTAACCTAATATCAAAAAGTGCATTTTATGAAGAAGCTTTCTTGACCCTAATCAGGGTAACCAGATTTTTTCTCCAATACATGTGGCTCATACTACACATCTTACTCCTTATTATACTTATCTTTCTCCTGTACATCATTTTCTATTTTATCAAAGTGATTTGTTTAAAGATGGTTGAAAAAAACCTTTGGATACAACTCTGAAAAAGAAGCGGGAAGAGGTTCAAACTTAATCTTTCACTAAACATCCTTCAACCTTTCACACTTTGCTTGCTTTCTCAGTGACCCTCCTCCCTCCAATTTGAATCCATGGTTCTGTGTTTTTGTCCAGATAAGTCGACGCTGCAGGATTTCTTCCAGGCACAAAACACCTTTGTTATGAAGCCTGAAGGATTAGCAAATATTTTCTCTCTACTGTAAGGCTTAATCACTTCCTTAGATTTCTAAATGCTGACCTTAAGTTATCCAACTTTTTCTCTCTGCTCATCCTTTCATTACAGTTGACATTTGAGTTTGTCTTGATTCGGATTCTCAACTCAGTATCAAGACAAACATGAGGAGTTCAATCTGCCACTTGCTCCGATTGGTGAAAGATAAAGGATTTGGATCTCCTGGTGTTAAGCAGGATTTCAACCCAGCAGAATTGCATCATGTTGTCTGGGTTTATTAGAGAGCAGCAGCCTTAAATGTCCGAGTGCAGTGGAGTTATAGGGTTCCTCACATCATTATTGCCATCACTCTGAGCTTGATGGATTATAAACAAAAGAAAAGAAAACAAAGAAAAGGGGGAAAGGTGAATGAGTGTATGTTTGTGCAGTTTTCCTTTAGCTGTAGGCTTTCTGATGCCTCTCATTACCTTATTCTTGTTTCGCCGCCTTCAATTTGTGAGAAAAACAGTTTTATTCCCCAAGCGCAGGTCTGTCTTTGGGCCATCTCTCTTTAGATGAGCAGACAGCAAAATAAATAAATAAAACCTCTTAAAATGAGTTCTTTGGCATTTAGATTTTTTCCCTCTCTCCTTAGAACACCTTCTTTGCCAATATCTCTTAGCAAACACAGACCCAACTTACATTTGAAAAAAATTAAACCAGTAATGGAGCTTTAACCTCCCACTTCAGTGATGGAAATGGAGGAAAGGTCCTCGATGTAATAGCAGAATGGAAGAAGTAAGACGCTTTTAAAACAAGTGGGTTTTTTTTTTCATCTTGTTTCCGTGAGTGTGAGTGACCCTGTGGTACCTGAATGAAAGGGGGAGCTCTAAAAGAGCTTTTACCTTGGACTTGAGGTCATTGTAGAGCTTCAAATATACATATATATGTACCAGCTGTCTCCATGCCACTTCCATGTCCCCACCCCATCCCACTGGACTGAGGAGATTGTTTTTCTTTTCTTCCAACCACCCACTGCTGACAACCCTCCCATGTGTCCATTCCCTTCCCCCCCCCAGTCTAATTATTTAGCAAGCATGGGAGGCAATCTGCTCTCCCTTGTTGCTGCTCAAGTGCCCATTAGAGGGAAGCGCTTCATCTTTGTAATGAAGTTAACATGCTAAATGAGTTGGAAAAACTCTGCTGCTTTGCTCACATGCATTTGTGTGGGAGGGGGTGAGGGGGTGTTGTTAGGTGACAAAAGCAGTATGGCGGGAGTGCTAGCAGAACAAAAAGAAGAGACAAATGACTGTGAGAATAAAGTAATTACATTCATCATCTTTGCCCGTCTGTCTGTTCCTCTTCTGGGCTGGAACACCCCAACCTGGTCTCATGGATAAAATGTGAGTCACAGCGGGAATAAATTCAGTGCTATTTTTCTGCATTTCTTTCTAATTGTTTTTTGTTTTTTTTTTGTTTTTTTTTTTATTGTAACTAGGTGATATTTAAGGTAAAAGCCCAGAATAAACTGGAACAATAGACCACCACAATCAAAATATCAATTTAGAAGAGAATAAACTACTTTAAAACTTGAATTCCTTATTTAAAGTGTTGGAAATGTTTTAAGAAGGTGGAATCGTAATTACCCTCAACTGAACCAAACAAGAAATAAACAAAGAGGGACAATGCAGCAGGGCGATGAAAAAAGGTTACAAACCAAAACACAAATATGCGTGGAATTAAAGCAGAAAGCAAAGTTGGTAACTCAAAACACAGCAAAACATGTCCTGTTTAACCCTTTCCTTTGATACATCCAGTTGTCTGAAACTAGACCAACAAATGGTCCATTCAATGGATCAACTACACAAATTCCAGACTCCAACAAACAACAAACTAACATAAAATAAAATGAGAAAATGAAATGTATCTGGTCAGACTGAAGCCCAGGAGCCCAGGTTCTCCAAATCAGGGCATGCAGGTGACTGAAAACCACTTTGCTCAGGTGTACCTTCAACCTTGTCTGCTTTGCCTCAGCCACCACTCCAAGCTGGTTCATTTTCACCAAACATGACTTTCCGCCAAACAAAAGTCTCTGCTGATCTCAGATGTGCTGAGTCAGGAGGAAAATCCCCACCCCTTATTAAACACTCTGCCCATCATCACAAACATCTGCATTTGCACCCTAACATCCCACATGATCATTCTGGAGATGTTCTGCACATCAGGTGGCATCGTTTCAAGTGAGCCTTGATGTTTCTCTCACCAGAAAAAGCTAAATCCTGGCCATGATGGTTAGAACTTCCAGTCTAACCTGAATTAAATGTTTTCAGAAGTAATGGGGAGTTATTTGTCACTATAAAAGCAAAATAAACAAACAAAAAGCACTGTGAGAGTGAAGAACTCCACTCACACCACCTATATCATGACTTCCACCCTGCATTACAATCCCACATTCATCTCACTTACACTGTTAGATTCAGTGATGATCAGACCAAACCTTTGGCTTTTGACACAAGAGTGAAATTATTAGTTGGCAAATAATAATTAAAAAAAACACTACAATCTTGTTAGGTTTTGTCTTTTTTATTTCATCAGAATAAATAAACACTATCAGTAAATTTACAAAGACCATTTAGAAAGTATGACGTTGCATATTAATACAAACAAATTTACACCATTCTCTATTCATAGTGGTTGAAAAGTATCAATATTAATATTCCTGTGGTCACCATTCCTTCCAGATCATTTCCAAAATAGAATGGAATCTAAATGACTCATTCTCAGAAAAAAACCCCACAAGAACCTGCTCGGTAGTTTTTACGTAAAGTTGTGAACAGACAGATAAACAGGCATAAACACAACCACCTTGGCAGAGGTACGTAAAACACATGCAGTATGTTTGTCCATAACTGGTGTCACAACTGGCAAACAGACAGCTGAACATGGCGTACTGGCCGTTCATGCAGAGGCTGTTGTAATTTGGTTCTCGTCTTCCCTCCCTTGTTTGGAAGAATTCATGTGTCTGGACTGGAAGGCTGATGCATGACCAGTAAAACATGCAAATAACTTGCAGGATTTTGTTTCATCCAGACTTAACTGTGTAAATATATCCTTGTGGAGGCACCTTCTGCAGTAATGTCTCTGTGAGCGTTTTACACCGCCACTCTGATTCTGCTCCTGTTCTTCAAAGAAAAACTCCTTCAGATAAGTGGTCCTTGTCCTCCATCATCTCTTTAACCAAGACTCTGTACTCGCACTGTTCAACTGCGGACGTATCAAGTGGCTGAACAAGTCACGTGTATTCATTCTTTCTACTTTTTATAAGTACTCGTATCAAATCTTTGTACTTTTCCTCTTCATGCGTTGTTGTCTTCTTCCTCTGCCGTGAATTGAAAAACTTCCCTCTCTGCCATAGTCACAGTGTTGTATCAGTATTTTTGTCACTGATCCGAACTATTTAATTCCTCTGTCATGTACACCTTAATTCCGCTCTAAGTTAATTCCCGTCGTTCTGAGCATGCTCGTTACCTTGTCCTGCCCGATGACGCACGTTGACACAAAAAGTAAAGTAGTATGCTCGTGTTTAGCTAGTACTTCAAAATTATAATAAAAATAGCAGCAAAACTGGTACTTATCATGTAGTTTTTACAAGTTATGACTGAAAAAACAAGAAGCAGAGAGCGAACTTTGGTTGTTTCATGTGATGTCATACGTCACATGCACCCTCTGTCCAATCGGAACCCTTCACAACACGGTGCTCTAAAGAGGAATTAAGTGAGGACGTGTTTCATGTAAACCTCCATTAAAATTATTATGTTCATGTAAACTAGTAGGAGAATGATTTAATTCCAATTTTTAATTCCGAATTAAAAAACATCATGTAACCATAGCCACTGTTTCTCAGTGATAAGATCTAAAGAGTCACATTCATCTTCCAGCAGCAGTTTCAGTATCATAAGATGGTTTGTAATTTCACCCTGGTTTTAAGTCCATTTGGTAGTTATGACCACATTTATCTGATTTTCCCTCTGAGGAAATAAGCTATCGTGATCTTTAGATGTCATGTAAACGAACTCACAATGTCACTACTGATGCTCTGGTTGAAGTGCCTAGTGGAACTGAGCACTTTGAGAACACAGGATCCCCTTTAGCAGTGTGAGAAGGAAAGGTGGACAAACACACACACCTCGCTGTGTACAACTGCCTTCTCGGTACGATGTGAAACATTGTTTTCAGCAAAGCCAGTGAAGTTATTTCTAAAAAGAGAAACCAACTGTGTGAAAACAACACTGGATTTTTGTTTGTGAACATAAAAGAAGTCACAATCATCCCCAGATTTCTGAGCACAAGCACCATTCCGTCATATGGGAAGACCGCAGAAACAGCCCTGCAACTACTTAGGCACTGACTGAAGTTTCTCACTTTAACACACATCTGCTAGAATTAGCCACGCAATCATAAACAGATCAGATAAATGAGTGAACCATCCATCCATCCATCCACATTCCTGAGCAGCAGGGTCACATTTTATGACTAGATTTTTGCTTTTTTCCTGTCAGACAGCGAGAATATTTTAAGCATATCAGTGTTTTTATTTGCTGCTGACCTCAACTGTGGCACTTCGACTGTGTGAAATAGCTACATTTTCAGTTGTTTTTACTTAAAGTTAATATACATTTAGTAGGTGAATTTATCATAATGTGTGATGCTGAACTCCTTGCCAAGTTCCTTCATAAAATAAATCTCAATGAAATTTCAATCTAATTTTAATGAAAATATATTAAGAATAGTAAACATGAAACTTCGAGACATTTACCTTTCTTTAGAACCCATTGGCTGAAAAGTGTAGAGGTGTCATATGCCCAGAACTACCTTTATTCTATGCTAATTCTTCCCATTTTGTTTTTATTGCAGATTCAGTCATTCATTCATTCATTCATTCTTGATGACCAGAATTTGCTTTTTACCTCATGATGTTGCTTGCTTGATGATGCGTCTTGATCAGTGGGATTGCACATGTCGGGTTTTCAGAGCAGGTTCATACAAACTGAGATCATGTGACACTTTGCAAACAGGGGAACCTTATTTTGCCAACTACATGACTTCTGATGGTAATCGAAAACTACAGATTTACAGTTTTTATAGAAAATAGAGGGAATAAAACAGCAAGCAGCACTTTTAGTGTTTTTGATGATCATTAAAATTTTCTGTCACCTCACCAATGGTAAGTATACCCAAAGATATTGGTGTTTTTTTATTTCCCATTTTGTTAAAAAGACAAATAAAAACCTCATATTAAATAAATTGGGCTTACCTTACAATTTTTATTTATTTGGGTCTTTATGGGTTGAACCACACTGGGACTGGTAACTAGCAGGCAGACCAACTTCAAACTTATAGCTCCACTTTTGTTAATATTGTTGTTCTGTCTCAGTATCTGTGCTCACATTCCATAAACCTAGACATAAAAACAGCTAAGCTCAGTCTGCAGTGAGATTTGCATCCATCAGGAAGAAATGCATTTCCTGACACTACACACAGGGGAGCACCAGATGGAAGTACAACTCAAATACACAAGTTTGTGGACTTAAAGCATGAAGAATTATTGGTGGGAGTTAAATGTGGTAGCTTGAGGACTGATAGTGGCCTTATGCAGGATGACTCTTGAACATAATATTGCTTTAATGTCGGCTCTTGTATCAGCATGGGGTCTGTAGGTTGAAACCAGGAAGTTGGCAAGCACTATATGATTGCAGCACATTTAACTTAACAAATATTCCAACTTAAAATGTGCTTCTTCAAACGGATGAGAATCTGATTGTCTTAACAATCTAATGCTAACCTACCAGAGGATGAAACGTCACTAATGGAAAACTTCAAATTTAGTGCACGAGCAATGACATGAATCTTTGGGAGATGATCAATAACAAGAGTTTGAATTGTGGTCATTGCAGAAAATAGATGAAAATCCATAGTGACAATGGAGGAGAGGAAGAAGTGATGGGAAAGGACAGACAAGGGGGAAGCAGAGGGAAGGAAGAAAGGAAAAATGGTCCTGTCCCCTGCTTTGGGTTAGAAACACTTATAACTCAGGACCATAGATTATGACAGTCCAATCTTCTGGGCTACTGCCTGAAAAATAACCATAAGTACCCAGCTGCCATGCACACAAACACACATACAAAGACACGCATGTAGAGGGAGGCGGGAATAAAGCGGGGCAGAAAAACGGAGGGCCAGATGAAAGAGAAAAAGTGGAAAACAATGGAAATCAAAGAAGGACGTTGATGTATGCAGAAAAGGTTGGAGTGAAAACAAAGCAAAACTGTAAGCGGGATGGATGAGAGCTTAAAGAGCAGAGGAAGTGTGACTGTGATAAGATGCATTGTGGAAGCAGCAAATGGAAAAATAATGAGAGAAAAGAACAAGAGGAGCAGAGCAAAGAACAAACAGAAAAGTAGGGTTACCTGGAGTTAAAGGCCTCATCGCGCTGCGCTCTGCACAGCACCGCGTTGCAGAAAGGCTTCGTAACCACCGTGTTACTGAAGCATTTTACTGTCTGTATTTCATGTAAACCTGACCATTTCATGGAGATTAAAAGTGTCTTTTACACAACAAACCCAGACAGGGCAGCGAGACACCATGGCAACGTCCTACAAGGTAGCTTTAGACAGCTGGACATGACAAATTATACAAAAGTGTATCTGTACAATTAGCACTTTAAGTGAGTTTAAACAAGGAAATTAACTCATTCCACTTACAATTACCTGGTAATTTAACACATATAGATGATTTAATACTTTTCCTTCTTCACAGTAATTAAGGGAAGTGCAGCTACCTGTAAAATGTCCAGCTGGTTCAGGTTGTAATGACCAGTCTCTGAGTTGTGTGTGAGCACAGAGTTCTTTTGTTAATTAAAAAGAAAAAGTACTTAAAAAGAGGTAAAATCCACCACTTTTAATTTCCACCATTATGAAAGATGCTTCAGCTGCACATGTGAACATATGTCATGAATATTCGTCCATCTTTTTCTGGAACTCTTAACAACAAATAAATGTAACGTCCACAAACACATGATAAAAACCCTGAAACAAGATGATGCATTTAATGAATTTGCTAATTGTATTGCTTAATATTGCTTTTGATATAATATTAATATAAAGACTTTAATCATTTATAGCAATGTACAAAAGCACACACAAAAAACAATAGCATGCAGCTAATTGCTAAAAGCCTCTAGACTTAAGACCTCTAGACCATAGTTATGCTGATGACACACAAATATGCATAACAATCTCACCAAGACACTGAAGTCCGATCCAAACTCTGATCAAATGCACTGATCAAATTACAGACAGGATGTGCCAGAACTTCATTTCTAGATTTTGGAAAAGGAGAACTAATGATTAATGCTAATGTGATATATAATGCTGCCTGAAACAAGCCTGTTTCACTGAATTTTTAATGTTAAGTGATAGCAAAATGACTAAATTAGCAAAAAGAAGGGGTAAATTTAGGGAAAGAAAAAAAAAAAAAAAAGCATTGTAATTACTGTAATACCCCAAAACACTCCTTTGTCACCAACCACTACCAGTGTGGTTCTTCCGTTTCATCACTAGAGAAATCAGACACAGAAGCTTGTTTTGTAGCTATACCTGCTTTTTTCCTGATTATATCATGTAACCCAGGCCTGCTGTGTGTGTGTGTGTGTGTGTGTGTGTGTGTGTGGTGCAGAGCCACTTCTGTTTGTTACATGGGGATTACCAAAAGAAACGGCAGTGGATTAACAAGGTCTATTTTGTCACGATAAGGCTAAATCCATTTGTGAGAAGGGCTGCAGGATTGATCATATTTGCTGCCATATTTGTGCCAAAAACTATTAAAAATACACATATAAAGGTATCTTTGTTATTATGACTAATCCACACATTATCAGACATATGATGAATAAAAAAAATACCTTATGACTCTTATTTCTATTTGCTTGGTGGCTATTTTTCTTTATGTTTTTCAAAATAAAATGAAAGGGGCTGGTATTAACAGGCAAGAGAGCAAATGACAAAAAGTTTATTTTTCCAGTTTGTTTTATTTAGTTCAGCAAATCCCAAAGAGAAGTGTTTTATGTAACAATGTCCTCAATGACACATTGAGATGCCTTTTTTTCTTCAGTAAAGTCTGCAACTAGCAGTGTATGCAATGTAGCAGTATATGCATGATTAGAAAAGAAAACAAAAAAAACGGTGTGGGCGATAGAGGGAAAGTAAGACCACTGCGCGTCCTGTGGTCTCGTTCTCAGATCACATCTGAATTTATTCAACATTTTTCACAAACATCAGGATTTTCATTTCAGTTTGTTTGAACTCAGCTCAACTATATAACTAGCTCTGTTCCTAAAAATCTCCTTTAAACAGATTCACTGTTTCTCCCTGGACAGATCTTAAGATGTACACATCTGCATTGTCATGTATTCACAAAATATTTCTGGTACATAAAGTAACAATTTTATATAACAGTCTCTCACTGAATCATCACCACAAAATAAAATGGGTAATTTCTCTCTGCATCAAGCAAAATAAAATATATCTCTTTTCTGTAAATATACAGACCACTGAAATGAACAATGTCGCACATTTATGTCAATCAACAAGGTCAACATTCTTTCCCAAACTGGCTGTAACAATTGTTTTATGTGCACAGGAGCCGTTAAAATCCACCGACCTGCGGCCTCACTCGCGTAAACTATGGCGCGGTCGGCACAAAATAGCGGCAGCTCGTGAAAACTTACACAAAAGTTGGCTTCACATATGACAAAACAATACTAAACTATATCAAATGTGTCAGAATCCACCAAAACAACTCCAGGATTTGTATCAAAATTATAGATGCTTGCTACATGTTTACTGACCTGTATTTAAGCAGGTGAAAGAGGGAAAATAAGACCACGGCGCATCCTGTGGTCTCTCTCTCAGATCACATCTGAATTGGCACCGGAAGCATCCGTCACTGTTACTGCTCCCAGCGCAACAAGAGATAACAAATGTTCCGCCCCCTACTTCCACATATGTAACCGGGTAATGGACTCTGGTTGGGGCTGGTGGTCGGGTGTCCCATTGTGGTGGTGTGCGTGAACGTATCTTCAGCGATGCGTCCTCCCCTTCCCCGTTACGTCCAACTTCCTGTGATTATTGATGGATTAGTCCAAAGGTGACATGGTTTTCTGGCTGCTGGAATGAACGGGGTGTCGGAAAGAGATGAGGGTCGGTGGTGGTGGCGTCCTGAGCTCCGTTTGAGCTGTAGATCAAGCTGATTCTGACCTCTGCTGTTTAGTTTACACTCTCAAAACATAACCTGTCAGTGCTGCATGCGTACTGCTCTCAGTAAATCTTAATTACAGTATTTTGGTGATAATTGCGCTTTAAGACTTTGGTTAGGTTAAGTGGACTACTTAATTTCTTTACCTATATTAGGCTTTGGTTGGTTTCGTTACTAATTTTAGTTTGTTGTGTTATTTTGTTATATCTTTTTTTTTTAGGTTCCCAGTTAAACCTGATTTAAGTCCGTCTGGAGCTTCATGCTTTTAGAAATTTAGCCACAGCCCATTTTGAAGAATTTGTTATATGATTAAGTCTTATATGTCTTATTATAAGTCTTTTAAAAAAAAAAAAATAATAAAATAAAACATTTTTTACTAGCTATTTTTGACTCTGTTCCTTCAGTTGCCACATCTACCTGCTCACGTAATCAGTTCTAAGTTATGGCTGATGGTGATTTAGGCTGGTGCACTTTATTGTATCTTTACACCATCAGTAGAGGTAGAACTCGGTTACACATAATAAAAAAAATACTTCCGTCAAAATAATCACAAAATCTGCAAATAAAATATCACATAAATGTGGTCACCCTATTTTAGGTGTGCTACATTTGCTGCTGCCATGACAACTATATTTACATAAAGAATCCACATAAAACTGTGAATTTGTAAAACTCTTAAACCTGCAAATCAAGTCTGTAACCTCGGAGTGTCGGAGACTCGGATCTGTCAACAACCACATCAAAGCTTCACTAAGAAGCTTTTTACCAACCATCCATGCATCCACCTCCAGTTGACTGAGTAACTGGAATGGTCATTTAACTTGACTTCCTAAAAAGAGCATTAAACATCTGGTAGCTGACCAACAGATGTTGCTGCGAGAGTTTTAACTGTGACTGAGACCTAAACACATCACAGTTTCTTTACTCTGGCTTCGGATTGTTTTGTACTTGAAATTTTCTTTACAAATAAACTTGCTTTGCCTAAAAGTTCTAATGTGTGTAAACTGCATGGATGTGGTCTGAATGCAGAATAAAAGGAGACAAATCTTTTGTCACATGTTGGGTTCAGGCACTAACTGCTTGGCTACACAAAGTATAGCTTGTAAGCATCATCGTGGAAGTGCTGTCAGGATGATTGACTGGCAGCTTACTGGCAGTGATGGACAAATATATTGTCGTTCGATTTTGAAGATATTGGCGAATAAACCAGGATATTTACAAAATACTTACAGTATTTGGGAGCAGAGAGGATGACATGGCTTGTTTTGAGTCCATACCTCAACCAAGCACATGTCGGATCATGTTGTGCCAGAATGACCAACACAGTCATGATGGTTGACCACAAACAACTCCTGGCTGAGGAATGGGATGCCATCACACAGCCAAATGGGACCAGACTGGTGACCAGCATGAGAACAAGGTACGAGGTTATGTCTGCTCATGGATCATTCACATGCTAGTGGGGAACCTGGCAAGAGTAAAACGTGAAAGTGCCACTATGTGTTATTTTTGTTTCCCATATTATTGTGGAAGAGTAAAAACATTCCATCCATGACGTAAATTGAAAGCAGAAGTGAATGCCAACAGGAGAATATTTTGGGGGTTTTGGGCTCAATTTGGGGGGTGGACTACCCACATGTTAAGCTCGTTCCTCAGAAACATAATTCCTACAAGTTACACTTGGTTATAAAGATGAATAAACAAGTTCTCCAATGATGTATTTCACAACACCAGTCAGTTGTATTAAACTTGCAAAATCAGCCAAATTCAGATGTCCTTTCTAAGTTTGTTTATACCATAGACTGTATATGAAAGATGGATGGAGCCTCTGGCGGTAAAAAGTGAAGCCTAAGTGCATAAAACTGTAGTTCCCCCTTCATCCACTAGGGGCTGGCTGCAATACAGAGCAAATCCCCATAGACTCCCATGTTAAAAAGACCAAATTCACAGCAGAAATAAACATGTTTATAGCCTGGTTCAAAAGTCCATTTTTGGTTTATAGGTCAGGTTTTCCTTCATGGCAACTGTGGGGAGAGTGAATTTTTTTCTAACTCGCCCGTTTAAAAGTAATTTAATCTCGAAGTTCGGCGTATTTAGGGGCGTGTCCTTTTGATAGACAGGTACCGGACCTCACACTTCAAATAGGAAGAACGTAGAACGACTGCGGTTTTTAGCTGGTTAGCAACTTAGCTTTAGCCCGTGTACCTCCGTTAGCTCCCGTTATCTCCCGGTTAGCTTGGTTAGCTCTTAGCTATGGGCATCTCGGAGTTCGCTAGATGTCAATCATCCACCATGACGCTAACAGCCCCCCTCTCAGCTCCACCTCTTTGCCCATATTTGTATTTTCAGGGATAGACAACACGCTTGCCCCTGCCAAGATGGCGATGGTCGGAACCGCCCACCGAGCTTCAATTCAGCTCTTCAGAAACCTATGGGTGACATCACGGAGGCTACGTTCATCTCTATATACAGTCTATGGTTTATACGCTATATGCTCACTTACCTCATTTCATGGTGAGAATATCATTTTCAAAATGTCTGCCTCGACTCCCATCATGTTCAGCTCTGCCCTAGAAGTGCCATTCATAACGATAATGATAAAAGATAAAAGGTAATAAAAGAAAAACTTTTTTTTTTCTACATACCACCTTATTTTTGGCACAATATCAGACGACTGCTTTGTTTCCGTTGCTGAAAGTATGATGGACATCAATCTGCTGGCAGCACATCAGAGCATCTTTAAACTTTTGAACTGCTAAGTGTTTGAGGTGTAATAAACGAGTGAACAGAAGTGGATAAGGATGTGTTAAACCAAGGCTAATAACATGGTTTTAATGTTTTTTTTGTCAAAAGCTACCTTTTAGGAATGCCACATGTCTGCCTCCTAAATGGAAACCATAAGTTACATTAAAAAGTTATATATATATATATATATATATATATATATATATATATATATATATATATATATATATATATATATACATATATATATATATATATATATATATATATATATATATATATATATATATATATATATATATACACTACTCACAAAAAGTTAGGGATATTTGGCTTTCAGGTGAAATTTATGGAAAATGCAATATGTTCATGCTACAGTGATATAATATCATAAAAGTAAGACATTTAAGTAGAAGGATGCACCACTGATTTCCTCATCTCAAAAAATTCATTCAACACAAAAGGTAACAACAATGGTAGTTACACCACAACAAAAAATTTGAACGTCTCAATATCTTGTCATGTGCCCTTGAGCATCAATTGCAGCTTGACAACGACGTCTCATGCTGTTCACAAGGCAACTTATTGCCTGCTGAGGCATGGCATCCCACTCTTCTTGAAGGGCAGCCCTCAGGTCATTGAGGTTCTGGGGTGCAGGGTCTCGAGCCTCTACACGACGGCTCAGCTGATCCCACAGGTTTTCAATGGGATTCAGGTCTGGAGAGAGTGCAGGCCGTTCCATTTGAGGTACACCGGTCTCCAACAGCCGTTCCCTGATGATGCGGCCTCAATGAGCAGGAGCATTGTCGTCCATGAAGATGAAATTAGGCCTGTGCTGTTCATGTAGGGGAACAATCACTGGATTAATGATGTTATTCAGGTAGTATGGGCTTGTCACTGTACCATTCACAAAGTGTAGGGCAGTTCTGTACCAAGTGGACACCCCTGCCCACACTGTAACACCGCCACCACCAAAAGCTGGCCTGGTGACAACAGTGGCTGATGCATAGCGCTCTACCTGACGTCTCCAACATCGTTGCCGGCCATCATTTCTGCTCAGTGTGAATCGACTTTCATCAGAGAACAGCACTGAGGCCCACTGGTTCCTCGTCCAGCGTAAATGCTCCCTGGCCCATGCAAGACGATGATGCCTGTGCCTGGTGGTGTGGTCAGGTACCCGTGCAGGTCGTCTAGCACGCAGACCACGCTGATGGAAACGGTTTCCAATGGTCTGACGTGACACTTGGGTGCCTCTCACCTCTCTTAAACGTGCCTGGAGTTGAGTGGCATTCATCATCCGGTTTCTCAGGGCAGTGTTCACAATGTAGCGGTCATCAGCACGGGATGTGGCCAAAGGACGTCCACTTCTAGGCCTTTCTGTGACTCTTCCAGTCTCTCCATATCTCTGTTGCAACCTGCTGATGACACTCTGTGACACTCCAAGCTCAGTGGCCACTTCTGTCTGAGAACGTCCTGTTTGAAGCATCGCAATGGCAAGGGACTGTTGTTCCATTGTTAGGTGTCGTCTTGGTCTCATGATGTCAAAATGTGAACAGCATGATGAGGACAACTGTTTAAACACCAGCTCTAATTGAACCAGGACATTTATTGGTCAATTCAAGGATCACACACCTGCCGTGATTTTTGCCGTTAAGCTCCTTGTTAGAGAACAGCAACTTGTGCAAAATTTATTGAAACATTTAACAGTTGGACATGTGCATTTAAAAGCTTAGAGAAGATCACATTAAGTTCACCTGTACAGGTTTGAATGCATTTTAGGCTTGTTGTGAAATTTCCCCCAAAAGCTGAATATCCCTAACTTTTTGTGAATAGTGTATACAGTATTGCATTGGATTTTCTGGTTACACTACTTGCATTTTTATCATGAAAGAAAGTATAAAAAGTGTTTCTTATTATGTCGCTGTGCATGTAATGATAATCTTTTTGTGCGAAAATATTGTCAAATGATATAAAATAGTGACATTAGCTTTTTTTAGCTGCACTTCATTCCCCAGGCTGCAGCTCGAGTCTCATCCAGATGCACACATGAGATTTCCAATTTCATTTCATCTGCTGCAGGCAACCTATCAACTGTGCAATATAGTGACCAGTGTGCGCTTACACCCTCATCATGGTACTGTGGTAGGAAACCGACTGCATTTCTTGAAAAGAAATACAGATAATACAGTGAATTATTATTATTAAACTGACCTCTGTTTAAAAAAAATATCCATATTATGTGATAGCTGCTGTGACTCTCTTTGCTTTGCACATTGGGGATTAGACTACAACACAAGCATATTGATACCCATTCTGTCTAAAAGTTCACTTCTTACTTTTTTACTTTCAAAAGTCATATTTTCAACATTTTTCTTCTGGGAGAAGACAGACAGAGAAGAGGAATGTCCTCTTCCATTTTAATCCAAAGTAATTAAAATAGTGACTACTAAAGGGAGAAATATGGAGAGAAAATGTTTTGTGGTCCGAAATTGAGATAAAGAGGAGAGAGAAGTGTAGAAGAAAAGCAAGGCAGGAGTTGATGAGAAAGTGGAAGGAGCAAAGACGGAGGAAGGGAGGGTTGGAGAAGATGAAGAGGGGAGTAATGGTTAAGAGTAATGGAGGTGAGAGGCCAGAAGATAAGAGAATGGACAGAATGTGGCAATGGAGAGATATACAGCTGCAAGGACTGTGAGAGGTGTGTAGAAGGAGCCAGCGGAGCTCATTACTGCTTATCTTGGTGGAAGGGGGAATATAGTGTGCATGTGTGTGTAAGTGTGTGTGTGTGTGTATGTAAGTGTGTGTCACTCAAACACACACTCAATTTGCATTTCAGCTATTAATATAAGATGAAAGGTGGAATTAAATCAAGTGGGTGTGGCACGAAAGCTACTTCCAAACTACGCCGCGTTATCCCAGCATGCAATTAGCAGTGAGTTACGAGCTCACTGTGCTGGAAAGCGAAAAACCGGGATTCACTGGGAGAAGCCTGAACTTCTCCGTTTCAGCGCATCGCTTCACCGTCGATCTTTAAATCTCACTTTCTCTCGCAGCTCGCCGGCCTCTCTGTACTTTTGCCATCAATCTCCAAGCCCCTCCCACTCTATTCAACCGCCTTCGCTCCATCTTGCCATTCCTCCATCTTCTCCCTCATCAATCTACTGTCTCAGTGTGGTCCACACTCATGACGCTGAACTTCTCAACTCTTCCTCTCGCCTCTAACTACCACTTCTCTCGCCCTCTTTCAGCGTCCCTTGCCCCGAGTTGCTCCCTCCATCAATCATCCATCCAACTCACGCACTGCCAGTCTGGACCTCTTACTCCCCTCCGCCCACCCACTCCAGACATTAATCTCTATCAGCTGTCTACACTCAGTAAGCTAGACAAGAGGCAGGCTGCTCTCTGCACTCTCTGCCTTTGTCCTCGTGTTTTCTGTCTTGCCTCTCCTTTTCTCTTAGCATCTTTGCTGCTGATCCCATAATTTGGTGCCTGCTATACATGTATGAAGGTATTCATTTGATGGAACAACCTCCCGCTAATTTTACATCATTTTACTCTACTGTTTGAAACCTCCACCCCTTCTTTTTTTGCTTCTAATTCTTTGCCCGTGTTGTTCCTGTTATTTTCTTCTATGAAGCACTCCAGTCTGAAAAATGGTTCTCAGGGCTTAATTGCTTCGTTCCTTGTATTTCCCTTAACCCATTTGTTTAAATTTGACTTTGTCTACATGATACAAAAGAGTTTTGTGTAGTAATGATAGTGACTAGCGTTGTTTAGAAATGACTAGCTTCATGTAACTCCATACCTATAATTTATAATAGCATTTATTATATTTCTTACATGAGATTCTGATTTGAAACTCTTTTGGGTTCATACATCTTTTTCTTCATACAAAGCACATCAGATGGTACTAGTGGGGAGTTTCAGACTTATAAGAGGCCGCTGGGAGAACAGAGCAGGACTGAAGTGATCCCACAGGATCTTGTCAACATTGTCATGCAATGCTAGTTATTGTTGACATTATTCACTCCCAGGTGGTGTTGCGTGAGCTTTCTGGCAAAAGGGGGAGGCCATTTATGTCCAGAGAAAACACACCTTTGTGCTAATTGAGAATCTAGCAAAGCCAGGTTGGCCAAACACGATCTTTTCCCTAAACTTAATGTGACTGATATCAAAGCCTAAAAGTCTCTGCCCTCATGAACAGTGAGTTCATATGTGCAGTTTGCTTTGCTTATGCCCATTTTAAATTCCGGTTTCTATAGCTCTCTTGTAGCCCATCTGTAACAAGGCTTCATGTGATGCTGGGGCATCAACAGCACTGTGTATGGACCTTAATAAAATAAAAAATACTTGTGTTGTGAAGAAGAGTGAGCCAGAGTTCCCTCCCACAACGTTGTGAGACTGATAACCTCACACAGCTACTTCACCTTGCTGCTGATAAAGGTGTTTCGATAACACACAGAATCATAAGCTCCTTTCACAGATCACTTCTGTGGCTGTAACAATCAGCAAGTTGGCCAAACAAGTTGGCCGGATCCCCCGTTGGCGTTATCTTTCATAAATCATTTGTGGGAAAAGAGAAAAGAAATTACATTAATTCACCTGCATTGATAAATGAAATATTCTTCTGATATGGCCCCCCATCGCATCTCCCCACGCTGCTACACATGATGACCAAACAACTTTTTAACATGCAGATTCATCACATTATCATAAGGATGGGGGTGGTTCAGGTAGTTGGGCTGCTTTTCTTGCTACTGGGTGGTCAGTGATTCACGTCCTGTTCCCCTACGCTGCTGAAACCCTGAGGAGGATTGTTCTCTGAGGGTTGGTCCCAAACCTTGATAAATCCATCAGGAAAGACATACAACGTAAAACATGTGCCGCTGAGCACTGTGGCGACCCCTTCAAAGGAAGAAGCCGAAAAGGAAACAACATTCAACGTATGACTGATGGCAAATCTGCATGTCCTGCTATACAATCATCTGTATCTCCCCTCTTAAACCCCTTCAACATGTAAATGGAGACTTTTAATGGCTCACAAAGCAGCACCATCTAACCTTAGGAAATGTTTTTCACTTGCTTTGATGCTACAGTGACATTCATTATGCACATTCCTGGTGCGGTCGTTGCCCAGCTGGATCCCGAGGCTGAGAAACAACATTAAGCAACTTCCTGGCCAGACTTTACAGTTGACTATTTTACACTCCAGCAGCTGTAGTTACGAACTCACTAAGATAATCTGTTAGTTTATGAATGTTTCTGGAAAACTGATCACTGTTGACATAATGTCATAACTATGTTCCTCATTCCACTGATCTTGCTGTCCACACTGGATTTCCCGCTTTCCAAGACCATGTCTGTCATCTTTGTACAAGATACCAAACCCCACAGTGGCGCCCAGTAATACTGCAATGAATAACTGGTAAGTAAATATAACACTCTCTGCTTGTGTGTGTCACATGAATGATTCAATTCAATTCAATTCAACTTTATTTGTATAGCGCCACTTCACAACAATGTTGTCACAGGGCACTTTACATACACGAACCAACATACACATCATTTCCAGCCAATTCATACATATCCTATAATAGAAACCAACTGATTCAGTCATGACTTCGATCCAATCCCCCGTCCTGAGCTGCACGCTGCGACAGTGGGAAGGAAAAAACTCCCCTTTAACAGGAAGAAAACCTCCGGCAGAACCCGGCTCAAGGAGGGCAGCCATCTGCCTCGGGTGGAGAGGACAGGAAAGACAGAACAACAGGTACAACTGTACTTAATCAGGAAGACCTGCGGAAAAAAGAAGAAATAAGTTAAGATGAGAATGAGATGAACACACCTGTTTCTGTGTGGGAAATACAGAACAGTGCAGCTTCTGACAAGTGTCCCAACATGATGTGAGATGGTGACACAATATATTCTGGCACACACACATGCACAAATGTAAGACTTTTTAAGCTGTGAGGAAAAACGAGAAACCTCTGCTCATTTAAACACATTAAAGTGTAAACTATCTTCACCTGTACTGGAAGCACACCAGGCTCTGAAGACGACCCAGGGAAGCTTATTGGACGCGCAGGTTGCAGCTGCATCCATCAAAGCTATAAGCCCACCTCTCCATTCCGCCACCTTCTGTCCATCCATCATTCTCTCATTCCCTTTTTGTCTCTCGTTCGGCTTCCATGCCCTCACTCTCCTCCACCTTCTCCTGTCATCTTTTGCACCTCTCTTTTATGCTTTCACTCGTCTTTGTTCCTCTAACCTTTAAGCCAACCTCTGGCTTTTAGTGCTCTGCTCCAGATCCATCTTAGCCACGTCTCTCGCCTCTGCTCTCCCTCCCAGTCTTCTCCATCTACCTAAAATTTCCTTCTGTGTCTCTGTTTCCTTGCTTCACTGTCCTCTCCATTTATCTCCCTCTAAGCCTGCTTCTCATCTTCAATTTCTGAATTTCTCCCTCATTGAGCACTTTGTGCCCTTTTCTAGCCTGCTGCTTTGAATCTTATTACTTCCACCTCCCCCTTGTGTGTCAGCCTTCCTTGCTTTTCCCAGTCCATGCCCCTCATTCTTAGAACTACTGCAGTTTCGTGGTACCACCAGGTCCTGGATGTCAGACCTGTATCACGCAGCTCTCGTGTCTACTTTCTTTGTGGTGATTTTTGCTCCTCGGCTTTCATCATAAACTTGCTTCCAGCTGTTTATCTTCATCAGCTTTGACTTTCATTGAACTAGAAATTTGAATTTGATGGGAATCTAAGTGGGGAAATCAATACGAGATCTGGGTTTTCACCTGGATTTTCTCAATCAGTTTAATGGAGCGAGTATTTAGGAGCGTAGCCTTTCTTTAAAAGTTAAAAAAAAAAAAGTCCTCTGTCCTCTTCCCAAAACTTTCATCAGTCGTGCCGGAGAGCGAGTGCGGAGACTGCGGATAAGTGTGTGTGTGTGTGGCTAGTGCGTGAGGATGTACGGGTGTGTTTGAGTGAGACTTTCAATATCATAACTCTCGCTGGCGAGCTCTTCATTACACTGCACTCAGTCTAATTTCATTGGGTCCTGCAGCCGTTTGAAAGCAGGCCAAACACTCGATGAGGGATGAAGAGAGGAAGAGGATATAAGGGGAGAGGTGAAACTCAGAATGGCTTGTTGATATTAAACAGCAGCTGTTCTGACATGATGCAGCTATATTCTGTCCACACACACTCTCACACACGTACAAACGCCTTCATGGGCACAAGCACGTCTGCCGCCTCCCACAGAGTTCGGATCTAATCCAATTCACAGAATTAAAAGCTGGGGGATGTTTCGCTTCTTTACCTCCGTAACCCCAACCCTCCTGTTTTCCCTCTCTTCTCCGCTGCTTTCTCTGCTTCGGTAAGAAGGATAAGCACTCAGATTAATTCTCTTGTTTCGGGTGGGTATTTGATAAACAGCTGCTTGTCTTTGGGACATAGCTCGGAAGAAACACGCTGAATGAATGAAACGCAGAGAAAGCAGATAAGCAGCACAAGCAGACACATTTGGAGTGAAATAAATAGATCCTGCTGAAATTAAAAACAGGAATAAGGAAAGAGCAAATGAAAATAATCAGATGAGGAGGACTTAGGCAGAAAGCAAGGACTTATGCAAATGAATGACACCACTGGATGGAAACAGATCCATGGCAACGTTTTATTGACTAGCAGCACTGTCAGCCAGATGAATGGGACGTAAAAAAAACTATGTTTCCAAGTTAAAGTAAAACTCGTCTTTGTAAAGAAATTTGTTGACAATATATCCTTGTATACTTGTGGCAGGTTTACAGCACATACAGTACACGAACGTGATAATGCAGCAAAAAGTGGATCTTAATGATGTTTTTGAACAGTTTTCTGTTCAATACAAAAAAGGAAACAAATACAAACCAGACATCCTGGATTTAATAGGAAACTTAAATTATATATGCATATGTAAAGTATATAAACTAATATTTCACTAAACTGAAGAGCAAGTCTTGATCAGATGTCTTGAGTCTCCTCATCCTGCTCCTCCTACAACTATAAGGCGGAATTATTGGATATTTTACGGCTCTTCTTGGCAGAAATTGGAAAAAGTTCAGCTTGACTTGTGGTTTCATCACTGATGAATTCTGAGGCTCTTTTCTTTCACTTCTCCATCCAGAAAAACAGTCAGCATATTGCATTCAATTCAATTCAGCTTTATTTGTTTAGCACCAACACACAACATCGGTCTCAAGACACGCTTACGGATGCAGACTGATTAAATCCAATCAGTGCAATCCAATTATGTTCCAATTAAAACAAATCCATTACATGACCCTCTGTATATGTGTTCATATAAGCCAGTAGAGAACAAATCATTGCCATGGTAATGAAACCAACAGTGTCTTGAATCTTTTCTTTGACTGAATCCTGCTCATGTACCAGACAGAGGGTGATCGCAGAGAGGAAAACTCACTTTTTCCAAGGAAGGAAAAACTTCCAGCAAGAGGACAAAAAAGAGGGATCAGCAAGCGTCATACCTTTCAGTGCCTCCTCTTTTAAACGGCAGTCTCTGATAGTCTCTGATAAAGTAAAAAGTCATGTAATAAGCATTCAACCCTGAACTATATAATGTGGGAATAGAAAATGGATGAATAGAAACTAACAAGCGTTTACATTCAGATTAGAAGACATTTTTAGGAATTGCTTTATGTGTATTCTTAATGTTCTGATGCATGAATTAACAAACCGCTCCAAATTGTTTCACACACGAAATTTTATTTTGATCAATGTACAGCGGTGTTTTCCAGAAAATGCATTCTTTTTGTTTTGTTTTTATCTATTCTATGAAAAAATATGGATGCAAAATAATTAGACTCGAGGCTTGACTTCAGAAACTCTGCAAATCGAGACTCATGGGCAATCAGTTTTTTATTTATTTTATTATCTCTCGATCTGATGTCTGCTGTTTGAATCCTGTGCTGTCATTTCCCCAGATGTAACACTGACTTAACGTCACACAAACACAGACTTGTCCGCACACGTGCAATCAATCTAAACGACACGTTAGAGATGAGCTTCGAGCCACAATGGTGTAAACATTAGACTCTTGCTACTGTGACTGAGCTTCCCGGAGTTTGCTAAACAAAACAGTGAACAAAGTTGAGACATTCAGCGATTCATTTTACAAAGATCGGGGTCTTTTTAGTCCCACTGAAGTTATGGTATTACTGGGTCTGTTTATTAGATACGGCTGTGATGGTTTAGAAATTTAAGGAATCTCTATTGAGCCTGCAACTGTTGGATTGAAATTAATTGAAATGCTGAGGGTTTTTTTTTATTCTAAATGTTTAAAATTTCTACTCATTTCACAAAGTTATTTCAAGTCTATGATAAAATCATTAAGATTTCCTGATGCACAAATGCAGGGATCACAAACTGTGGCTCAGGTTTTACATGTTTACCTGCTGTAGAACACCTGAGTCTAATGGGTCACTAAAAGACTTGTGCAGAACTGTCATTTGGATCAAGTGTGATTTTGACTAAACCAGTAGCAGCAGTGAAATATTTCAAACCTGCAGGCCAGTTAGTGATCCCTCCACTAAAATGTAGCATACTTCACACACACACACACACACACACACACACACACACACACACTTACAACAGCGACATGCATAATATGCAAGGCTTAAAAAGTTCAATGAATGCTGCCAAATACAGCATCTGGGTTTCACATTAAAAAGCGAAAGCTTTTTGTTGCTTTAAAAGAAAAACACGACGAACCGCAGCATCAACAAACACCATCAAGTAGTTTAAAAAGCATAAAGAATCCTTAAAAGAAAGCCAGGAAATTACTGCAAAAACAGCCAAAGTTTTAGAATTGATTGTCCTTTATGACGAACCCCTACCCATCCTGAATATATGCATTAAGTCCAATTTGAAGTTGCTGTTTTTTTTCTAATGGAAATGATTGAAATTATTTACTTAATAATTTAAAACCTTCAGTGGGAGTCATTGTTCGCATGTGTTAATTCCTCTTTTGTAGTTTAACCTACACCATGTTATTTACATTACAAATGTAATAGACTGCTTACTAAACCAACACAAGCATCAGGATCACTTGGTACCAGCAGATAAGTAAACTCCACATATTGGTATGAGACAAAAAGATGGGTATTAAAAAATCAATTCAATAAACAACCATTGGAAGTTTGGTACTCCCTTAAATAACCTCAGCATTGTTTGAGAATGATGAGGAGGGGGATGTAAGTGTGGCAATAGGTCCATCCAGCCAAGCCAGCAATCATTGGGTGAGAGGCGGGGTACACCCTGGACAAGCCACCAGTGGCTACAGCCCATATGTTTCTTATTTCCAGTACAGTAACTGCAGCAGCGCTGTGGCAGGTGTCCCTGCAACGTGAAGAAAAGAGTAAAAATTTTGGACATGATCCGCTGTATTCTAGTCTAAATTTTTCAAAATAAATAAATAAAATTCAGCTTTTAACTTTTGTGACTTTATCTTCCTGAACACAAAGAGCTGTGCGCCGGTGTCACCAGTGAGAGTCAGCTGCCACTCAGCTGTCACTTCGCCTTAGCGCAGTGATGAATTCTGACAGGATCACCTTATCAGCAGTGTGAGCCCAACTCCGAGTTTCACTCGCTGCACTGAAAACTGAACCGCACATGACTTCCTGTTTTGAAAGTGTGAAAGAATCAGGTGTATTTTTGTCTCAGAACACGCTGAGGACACACGTCTGAGAGCCCCGACTGTGTTATTTGTATTGATAGATGCTGAGAGGCCGCTGCCTCTTGAAATGAGGTGAAAGCGCCCTCACAGCGTCTGTGCAAGTCAATACCTTGACTTTAAAGAAATTGACAAGTTGTTTTTTCAGAACAACAAATCCCTGAGTTTTGACGTGTGATCCTGTTTGTGTTGAGCTCTGTCCCTCATCTAGTCGTCTCCTTGTCAGACAGGCTACTGTCTGATTTTATTCCACAACCACAGATAAATAAATGCAAAGTGGGAGACAGCGGGAGGAAAATGACAAACATCTGATATTCTTTTTTTCCATCGCTGTCTTTTTTTTTTCCCTTTTTGTTGACTGTATTCCACTTTTAATTTTTTATTTAACTTTATTTCTCCTTTCGTCCTCCAGCACTCCATCTCCCCCACCGTCTTCCTCTTTATGGTTGTTTCTCAGATCTCAAAGAAGAAAGAAGTGATTTTCATTATCAAACTCTGCCCCTTTCCACCTCCTCCACCTCCTCCTCCTCCACTTCCACTTCTTCACTCTCTTCTGACAGGCCTTTAATTTGTTTCTCAGACAGCTTTTCACCTTGATCGGGACACTAAATCCGCCAATTAAATCACCCAAATTGGTACTGTGGGGGCAACTTGAGGATGGGAGGGTGAGCAACGGTAAAGGTGATATATATACGACACCGATATATGCCACCTTTGTGTGTGTATGTGTGAGTGTTTTGACAGCAGGGATTGGTTATAGCTGGTGAGCTTAGTCCATCTGTCAGAGGGTCCCCAGCCCAAGGCTAAAGGTGCTATCTGTCATACCAGATGACAGAGACTGGGAATCCATGACAGGGGGGTTATCATATCACAGCAGCTAGGAAAGGAGATACCGAAGGAGGAGAGAAGGAAGGAGGGAGATGAGGTCCGAGGGGTAGAGGACAGGACACAAGTGGAGACAGTGTATGAAATGTAAATCTACAATAAAACACAAATGAAGGGGATAAAAACAGAGGAGTCGAGCAGGAGAGTAAGACCTGGATGAAGGGAAGGAAATGTGGTCAAATGAGGGACGTGGGGGAGGAAGAGCAACATGCTGGACTTAAATCAGTAATAGAAGAAGGTAGGAGGCAAGGTGAGAAGTCAGAAGCTGTATCTATAACCAATTGTGGGATGGAGGGATGAAAGAAGAACGGGTAGCCGGAGAGTGCAGGGGAGGAAAACGGGGGAAGGGGAAAGTGGCGTTAAAATCAGAGAAGATTTGCTTGGTGGTGCTTTCACAAACGTTCACACACACACGCACATACACACTCACGCAGACACAAGGTGTAACTCTCTTTTCAATTACAAGTGACAGCTGCTGTCCCCCTGATCCATGCAGCTACTGTGGCAGTGGTGACAGGAATTATGGTGGAGCAGACAGGTGAGTCAGAGGGGACCGAAAGGAGGGGGAGGTTGGAGAAATATGTGAAAATGGACAGGAGGCTATGGATAAACAGAAGTATAAGCCGGAAAAAAAGGAAATATGTCCCATGATAACTAAAGCATTCATTCATTCATTCATTCTTTTTCTATGCTGAGTCCAGTTCAGGGTCACAAGCTGGAGTCTATCCCAGCAAACATCAGCAAAAGCCAGGGTACGCCCTGGACACGTCACCAGTCCATCACATAAGTAATGCATGATATTAAAAAGAAAAGGATTATGGGATCATTCTTGCATCTTACATCAAGTATATACAAAATAAAAATAAATGGGGAAATCTTTAAGTTCGGATAAATGTGAAAGAAAGACTAAATGACTCTTGATGCCCAGTTTCTAGAAAAGAATCAAGAAAAAAAAAAAAAAAGCACATTTAGCGAGACATTTCTCCAACATCTTTCCCATGACAAAAACAGCATGTATGTTGGAAGCTACATCTCCAACTCACTGGTCTGGTTTGTTTGGTTTTTTGCACGTTTTTGCCTGCATGCTGTTTCCCTCTTTGGATTTTCTTATCAATTAGCAGTCACATGCACACAGAGAAGTGACAGGTGGTGGTTAAAGCACAGCATGAAACTCTGGCTTTGAACCAATTAAGCTACAAAAAATAATCTCATGGTGATTTCTGGAGAAGAGACTGAAGCTGACTGCTGTAACTGCATAAACTAATTAAACTACTTCCATTTCATTACTGCACACGTAAAAAGAAATGCACGATTCCTTTCATTCTGCTACATTCCAGATGAGAATATTTTACTTAATTTATGTTTACGATTTAGTTACTTTGTCATAAGGAATGCATGGAACTCTAGAAATGTGATGCAATTGGTTTGAATGAAATCTTATATTAAAGTAGAAGTGAAATGGTTGGTTTTATTTAGCTTCACAGGGAACCATCTTTGCCCCATGTGACACATTTTAAAATGGATGAACTCGCTGTTATTTCTTTGATAAATTTAATTCAGTTTGATGTTTGCATGAGTCGCTGTGACGGGGTGTCTCTGGGCTCCGAAATTATTTTCCTGGATCATGAATCAGTCAACTGAGAAAATAATCAGTAAATTATAATGATAAGTTTGAGCTTAACGTCTGATAAAAACAATGAGCAGTGGGATTTTAATTCATTACAATTACATCCTTGCATGAATAAAATAATAACATAAATGTAATTGTGTGTGTGTGTGTGTGTGTGTGTGTGTGTGTGTGTGTGTGTGTGTGGGACTGGGATGATCTTAGTTAAAGTAGTTTTGTTTCAGTGTAGTCCTTGAATATTTATCCCAATACAGACACATAAAGAGCTAAAATTAGACGTACCCGAGGTGCATCATAGTCCTTTTACTGTCTGCTGAATGATGCCACCACAGACTCCGTGGACAGACAGGGGATTCATTCCTTACAATGTAGACTGCATGACCATTCAGAAGTCTTGACATTAACATTCACAAAGAATCAGTAAATTGTTCAGATCTGCTTTTTACTCTTTATTAGGCCCGAGCACCTTGGCGGTGCGAAGGCCTATTGTATTTGCAGTGTTTATTATTTTTATTCGGACACTTCGCGTGCTTTTTTGGAGGCCTGAACGTGCTCGAAAACTCACCAAATTTTGCGTACCCCCCCAAGGGAATACGCAAAATTTGATATTTTGAGGTGCTCCAGAATGTTTGGGCGAAACTGAACGAGAGCGCCACCTATTTTAGGTGCCCCGCCACTGCATGTCGTTAATCTTTATGAAAATTCATACACATGATCTACATGACAGGACGAACAAAAAATCCTCTTAATGTCATGGTGAAATGTCGACAGGAAGGCGGCCATTTTAGGTCAAAGTCAATATTTTGGCGTTTTAGCACCTCGCATTTTAACGAACTCGTCCTAGAGCTTTTATCCCACTGAGCCACAAATTGCTCAGGATGTTCAGGAGGCATGTGTGATTAAATGTTGTGTTATTTCTTCTAATAGGAGACTTAGTTTACGAGGGGCGGGGCCTCAAAGTTTGATGTCTCGCCAGGAAAAATTAAACGGATATAACTCCCACATAAAGCAACATTTCTGCACCAAATTTGCTAGATATGATGGCAGTCCCCTCCTACAGAGTTCTATATGTCAATATTTTGATTATGAAATAGCCACGCCCCCTGGAGGTCAAAAGTGTTGTTTTTTGCTCACACACCCATAACTCTGGCTTGGTGGACACCACATGGCCCAAATTCACTCAGGCATCACAAAACATGTTGGTGAAGAGATCTGATAAAGGACGTTGCTCTACGCTGCACGGCGTGCCCGTGACGCCATGGCGAAGTTCCATGCGGCGGCGTGACATCATAAATCACTATAAAATTCTCAATTTTGATCTGATCACCCTAAAACTTATAGGGATTAATAAGGGATCAGTCCTGAACAGATTAATGTGACCATTGCTGGTGTAGACCTAAGCCCCGCCCACCTATAACAGGAAGTGGTTTTTTCCACGTTTGAGGGTCATGCTTCTAAGCAAATGATCCCAAACACTTGAGACTCCTCCAAAACATGTCAAACCCTTTCATGATGCCACAATAAAAACCTCAAGTCGCTACGCTAAACGGGACATGGCGAATGGCGGTCCAACGCCATGAAACAGGAAGTACCTGTGACCAAGCCATGGAACCTTGGACCGCCACCAAACTTGCCATGACTGATGACAGTAAGGCCCTGAACTAAGCCCCATTGAAACATTATGGAATAAATGGAGCATGTCTCCATAGCGCCCCCTACAATATTTCAATCAATCAGCCCCGCCCACTACATTGATCGACATGGATAAAATTCAGCACAGTTGGAGAACCTGCCAGTACCTTCAAAAAAGTCTCTTGGACATATGGGCTAAATTCAACAGGAAGTCGGCCATTTTGAAAAAGGTGCCATTTTTGGGGTCATTTCTTTGCCATGCATTTTAAACAACTCCTCCTAGGGATATTGTCCAACTGACACCCAACTTGCACAGGATGCTCAGGAGGCATGTGTGATTTAAAGTTGTGCTATTTCTTCTAATAGAAGATTTAGTTTAGGAGGGGCGGGCCTTCAAAGTTTTATGTCTCATTAACAAAGACTTATTGATAAAACTCCCACATAAAACAACATATCAGCACAGGAATCGACACATTTGATGGCAGTCCCATGATGAACAAAATATACAATGCAATAATGGGACTATGAATTAGCCCCACCCCTTGGCAACAACAAGTGTCTGATATCGTGAACCAGGAAGTACCTGTAACAAAGCCATGGAACCTTTCATCTTCACCATACTTGCCATGAGTCATGACAGTTATGTCCTTAATAAAATAAAATTACAATATAGTGGAAAATATAGTAAATGGCTCCATAGCGCCCCCTACAATATTTCAATCAATCAGCCCCGCCCACTACATTGACTGACATGGATAAAATTCAGCATACTTGTAGACCCTCCCAGTACCTTCAAAAAAGTCTCTTGGACATATGGGCTAAATCAAACAGGAAGTCGGCCATGTTGAAAAAGGTGCCATTTTTGGGGTCATTTCTGTCATTTTCTTTGCCATGCATTTTGAGAAGGTCCTCCTAAGAATTTTCTCCAACTGTAACCCAAATGAGTCAGGATGCTCAAGCTGCATATCTGATTAAAAGTTGTGTTATTTCTTTTAATAGGGGATATCGTTTAGGAGTGGCGGGGCAGCGAAGCAGATGTGATCCAATGAAAAGGAAAACTGACATAACTCTCACAAAAAACAACCAACCATATTTATAGACATGTATGTACAGATGAACATGCAGGTCCATCTGAAGGAATTATTAATTACGTGAATCAGTTTCATATGTGTTTTCTTGTTTAGAAGCAGACTGATTGCTCTTTGATTTATAGACATTTGTTCGGATTCTTGGATAGAGTGGTATTGGATCAGCTCTTTTGATGCATTGATTAAAACATCCAGTGCGGCTAATACTTACAACAATAAGTTACTGAAAACTATATTTATGTAAATGATGTTAACAGTTTTTAACAAATGTCACAGGCATGTTAATAAGCATAATGAATTAAAACTAAACTTGAAGCATTTATGTATTATTCCTCCCTGTTGCTCTTTGTCTGTACTGTGGGGGATTACATGAAAAAGAAAAAATCTGAGGCTTTGGTTCTGAGAATGAGCAGCTAATTCTTGTTTTGAATAAAGTAAAAATAATGTAACATCCATTTATGGAAAACTGGTGGGATTTTTTTTTCAATTTAATTAAACACTGTGGCATATTTGATCCACTTTTAGATTATTTTTTTCAATTTATTGAAGCCAGAGTATGTAAGATTTCAAAGCGATTCTTTCCAACACTAGGTGGCAAACACCATGTAGTGAGCAAAACCACACAACTGCTACCTCTACAAACCACCACAGGGCGGAAGTAGTGAGCTAAACTTGCTCCTCACCCCTCCCATCCTCTAAATACAGCGGAACCGTCACCGTCCACAAGACTCAAAGTTTATTTACAAACTGTGTGATGACATCCAGTATTTCAGCTCCACATGAACCGGTAAGTAACTGTTAACACAACAGGCTCTTCGTCATGCTGAAAATGATACTCTCTTATGGTGTTTTTTTTGCAAAGTAGTACGTAAAAATGACAATATCGCATATGGAATAAACGGTGGTACTAAGAAGAGGCTAAGCTACGTGCTAAGCTAGCTATAGTTGTTAGGCTAATTCTAACTTTATTAATATTTCTGCATATATTCAGCTGATGTTAGACTGAATCAGCCTAACACAGGCAGTCAGACACTGACATAATGCAGAATTTACATGTTTGAATGTTGTTACAGCGATGATCCGTGTACACACTTGTTTTCAGTGATGAATATGACATGTTAAGGTTGCCAGGAAGGCCGAGGCAGGGCTGGTGGACGGTCCGAGGACAAGCGGGTCAGTCTGAGGAAGACGAGCTGCAGCTTCCAGAGATGTGACTGGCTAGCTGTAGTACAGGTAAAATGCAGTTTCATGTTCACTGTTTTGTCTCAAGATATTACTGATAAAAAAAACATTTATTACAGGAATTCCACAGTATTCCAATAACCAACAATGGTAAACGAGGCTGAAGTTAGCTTCCGATTCGCAATATGTGTAAAGGGCAATTCCACTGAATTTTTCGGAAACACCACATTAGACCAGGTCCTGACAAAAAACTACAACACTTGGACTCTTAAAACCTGGGTTAAAATATTCCACATACTATGCAGATTCAATAAAACATAGTGTCTGATTTGTGAAATCTTTATTCTATTTGTGAAAATGCAAATAAGGGTCATTTCATGACTTTTTTGGCATCTGGACCACATTACATCAGGTCCTGACAAAAAACTAAAACACTTAGACTCTTCAAATGTGGGCTAAAATATTCCACATACTATACCAGTTTTTTGTCAGTACCTGGTCTAATGTGGTGGTGTTTCCAAAAAATTCAGTGTAATTGCCCTTTACACATATTGCAGCCATAAGCTGCGGATCGGAAGCTAACTTCAGCCTCGTCAATGGTAACTGTTTTATGTATTATTTGTTGTTGTAACATAAATGTAATTTTATATTTGAGCTTGTTACCTACTGCTCTGTCTTCCATATGTTACTTGTTGCTTTGGCATCCAGACATTAGTTTTAGATATTACAGTAATATATTAACTTAGTCTCTGAACAAAGTTGGTAGACACAGACCTTCACTAAAAAATCTGATCTTTCACTTTTCACTTTGTTTTCCATCAGTTAGTAAAATGTGGCTCTATTTATCTAACCAATCTTTTGTATAATTTTGCAGAGACGTCTTGATGACATAAATGTGAAGGACCTAAGAAGACTCACATCCCAGCTCCTCAGAAGGAAACAAGGCTTGATTCCCAGTTGCTGTGTGGCTACTGAAGAGCAGTTTCCTGATCTGCACAGACACAACATTGGTTTTGTTTTTGGTGTTTGATTCTTTTTTTTTTTTCCTAGTAAACCACAATTTAATAGCATTTCTGTGGAATCTATTGTTTACATGTTCGTTGATTGTATTGTTTCTTACTTATAACTTTGTGTTACTAATTAAGTAATTTGAGCTACTTTGTACACTTTGAAGCGTTTTTAAAATAAAGAAATTTAAATGCTTTTCCCCATTTATTCAATACATTCAAGTCATCTAAATAACTGCAGTAGGATGTGATCATACAGGAACAAGATAAAAGTTTATTACAATTTATGACTGTAAAAAATACAGATCTAACAGTGTATAAACACACCACAAATCCCACAGAGAAAAGTCTATGATCCACAAACAGAAGACACAACTATATACAAAAGATCAACCAACCGGCACCAAATTCACTACAGATGATGCCAGTCATATTCTTCACATTTGTGCATGTCAATAATTAGATGATAAGTTAGCCCCGCCCCTTGGTGACAGGAAGTGACCGTTCATAAGGCCTAAATGGCCTGAAGTGCAGTCTGGCTGCACTTTAGGTTGAGAGAGGCATGGGAAGGATGTTGGCAGGGGAGGCGGTGGCATTATGCCGAGCGGCGCCATGGTGCGAGGGCCTATATCACCGCTTGCGGTTTTAATTCTTATTGGAACGGTGGGAATTTTTGGGAATAACACCAAAACTAACGTAAATGAAGGAAGCTTGAAGCAATATGAACAAGCAAAATCAAATCATGATGGTAAAGCAGGGCATCAAATCTCAGGACAAAACTTCAATTTAGTGACTGTTTTTCTGTGTATATAAAAATTAACTAAATTAGTTTCAGTCTCTGCATGTCACATTTCACACTCATGGATGATCAAGGTTTAAGCTTGAGGAGCTGAAAAGGACCCAGCAGGACTGTCAGGAATAGTATGATGTGTTTCATTAAGACATGGCTGCAGGAACACATTGTGGATACCACCTCCTCTCTGCCGGACAGACTGCAGACAGATGTGGTGACAGTAAAGGAGGACTTGCTCCATTAAAAAAAACAAAAACATAAACATTTTAAGTGTAAAAAGGCATTTTGCAAAGGTCAAAATGTGTCATTCCCCTTCATATTTTATGTAGTGAATGTGGCCTGTCGTTGCATCTTGCGGTCGCTGACCCTGACACAGCAAATGTAGAAGTACCACTGGAAACCACAGGGGCAGTGTTGATCCTGCAACCAGCAAAAAGTACAAAGAAGAAGAAGCTTAATGGCTGCAGCACAGTCCACCGCCCTGCCTCTTTTTAAGCCTGTCTCTCTCTCTCTAAGGACTTACATTATTCCGATTGTCCCCCATCGCCATATTTGCTAATGCCTGAAACTAACAATGGAACTCGGAGCTTAACTCTGAACTCTTCACTGCCTTTAGGTGGATGTATTGGCAAACAACTTTCCGAAACGTATAGGACACATGCAAGTATGGACGCAGTCATGCTTAAAATGAACATGCGTGTTTACATATGTAAAGGGATCATGAATTGATAGATCATATCCCACCAGGAGAGTTTAGAAGACTCAGCTTGTTTGCTCAGGCTAAACTGGGCAAAATGTTGCACCTTTCTTAATTTGGTTAGTTTCACATGTTACTTTACTTAAGATAAACAATGTCAGGCTTGTTAAATAACTGTTCACTGTGGACAATATTCCACCAAATGACCATTGACCAAGAAGAAAATCAGGCCTATTAACTGGACACAACTGAAAAATGCTCCTTCATTGTAACATGAAGCAACAATAAATTGATGCTGTTTTGGGATTTCTATTTCATCAGGTTTGTGGCCTTCAAAATAAATGTGGTTATCACCAGAATCTGTCCGTTACGATCAGCAAGAGAAGCAGCGACTTCTGCAGTTTTTACTCCTCGACACATTCTACATCACTCCCTGTCGTTGTTTTCCTGGATGGGCCATTTACTTTCACTCTGCAAGTAAACTGCATCAATTCAATTCAATTCAATTCAATTCAATTCAATTCAATTCAATTCAATTCAATTCAATTCAGTTCAATTCAGTTTAGTTCAGTTCAGTTTAGTTCATTTTCATTTCATTTAGCTTTATTTTGTATAGTGCCACAACAATGTAATCTCAGGTCACTTTACAGACACATCAGGGTGTACGTGGAGATAGACCCCCAGTTTTCATGAGGTCCAAGTTGACTCCTTGAGTCTGCACCAGATTGTGAATTCATGTTGATACTGCCAAAGTTAACTGTACTATCTGTGGAAGTGAACCATGGGTCATTTAAAGCACACTAAACAATGCCAGTTTGAATGTGGTCTTGGCCTTTATTCCTGTTTTATGTTGGGCGTAGGTAGAGGTGCATGGAGGATGCTTGTCTTGCCTAAACCTGCCGAGTGAGAAACCATTTTCTGATATAGTAGGAGAACTTTTTTTCAGATGAAAAAGTAAATATACATAAAGCCTCTTAGAACAGGCAACTGAAGTTACGTTTATGGCATTTCCTGCCTGCATTTTACTGAGATGTTGAATAACACAGGAAGCCTCTATGTGTTGAGGGTTAGGAGACTGCCCTGTCCTACAATGAATAGCAACAACTGCTAATTGTGCGATGTCCAGCGTCTGCTGCAAATGTATAAGAAATGTGAATGTATGTAAATGTATGTATCTAACATTGCTGCCTGTTGTTAGGACTTTGGATTAATGTTTTTGTTTGTATTTTTTTCTGTAAATGTCCAGAACTCACTGCTGTACTGTCGCTGTGTTTTCTATGTTATCACACATGATAGATGCCACAAGTTCAGGTGATTACAGATAAATTAACATAGTACAACTTTGTTGGTTGTTAAAAAGTTGTGGTGACTGACAATAAATTGCTGAAAGAGAACCCTGGTTACTGTGTCCTGTGATGTACTTTATCGTTATATATGGTGTAATCATGGCCATGTTACTGCAAAGAAGCATTTTTTAACCTGCATGCTGAACTGTGAGTTGAGCGTTACTTCATCTGCTTAAGTGAACAAACCACCCTGCTGTAGTCTACCTGCCTCACTCAGGTGATTTGTCTTCAGGTTCAAGACCTTACAAATATGGACCCAGCAGGGGCAGTCTGGTCCTAAATTGTTCATCTCTTCTGTATAACTGAATAACCAGCTTGCCTCAAGGTAACAACTGCCATTAGAGCACTGCCTCTTGAGAACAAGGGGGCCAAGGCGTGATTTTCTAAGGGGTGTCTGGAACTAACACTTACTGCCACGTTGACCTTCACTCTGGATGTGTTTTCATAAACATGCCTGTGAGATAGCTGCTAAGAAAAACCTACCACCTATCCAGCAGCTTCTAACTGCTTGCAGTTTATATCCACCTTCTTTTTTTCCAAACAAGAAGCAAGTCAGCATCCTTTCTCTCATCGGGTAAAGAACTCAGCCTTTGGATACGTTCACAGTCGGAAACACTGTGGAAAGAGATGGGTGAATCCTTCACATATGTACTGCCGTATCTGGGCCGCCAAACCTCCAATCTCTGTCACAATACCGATCTGGCAAATGTGATGTTTGTTTGATTTGTGTTGTGTTAAATGTTTCATTCTCAGTGTTGCATTGTGTGAGCCAACTTCCCTGTTTGTTATAGATGTGATCAAAGTGGTCAGTCCTGCTGTTATCCCATATTCATCTAATATGTACCCTCTCACTCCATCATGGTTTGCCACAGCAGGTATCCTGGTCAAGAATTCTTTCTGTAGAAGTGGCTTTCTGCTCAGTGACTGGAAAGGTGCATCACCCTAAGCAGTGGTTCCCAACCTGCAGTCCCTGACCCTCAAGGAGGTCTCCAAGGGGCTCCAATGGGGTCTGCGAGGCTTTGACTGTACCAAGTAAGCGTGAGTTCCATATTTTCTAGTGGAGTTTCTCCTATTCAGTGTTCACTTTGCAACCTTATTCTACTGGGTATTTTGTGTTTGTTTGTATCTAGATCATTGTGTCTAATCTGTTCAACAGTAATTTCCTCTTTCTATGTGTTACTTGCTTCTCCCGGCCTCCTGACATTTATCCGCCTTTATCCTTGTTTCCTTTCTTGTCAGACAGCAGAGAGGACTTCACCTTTCAGTTTGTGCTTCTTCAGTGCTGGAAGGTTTGTTGCTTTCTTGGTTGTTTTTGCTCTGAACATCTATGTGTTTGCCTTGCACCTTTGGCTCTGTTAAACAGGTTTGAAAACCCACCTGGAACAGATGGTAAGTCAACTCAGCACAAAGAGAAGCTGCTCCATGTTGTTTTTCCTTCTATCTTCAAAGACTTTCTTTTAGCTTATATATATATATATATATATATATATATATATATATATATATATATATATATATATATATATATATATATATATATATATATATAGGAGCATGTTTACCACTGTGTTGCATGACCTTTTCTTTAAATCTCAGTAAGTGTTTGGGACACTGAGGAGACTAATTGTTGAAGCTTTGTTGGTTGAATTCTTTCCCATTCTTGTTCATGAACAACTTTAGTTGCCCAACAGTCTGAGGTCTTCATTGTCATATTTCTATCTTCAATTGCATCACAAATGTTTAGTGGGAAACAGGTCTGGATTGTAGGCAGACCACTCTAACCTGTACTTTTACTATGAAGTCATGGTGTTGTAATACATGCAGAATGTGGCATTGTCTTGCTGAAATGAAAAAGACCTGAATGAGCCTTTTAGGATTAATGTACAGATGTGCAAGTTACCTATGCCATGTGTGCCAATCCACCTGCATACTATCACAGATGCTGGCTTTTGAACTGGGCATTGATAGTAATTTGGCTAATCCTTTTCCTCCTTAACTCAGAGGACATGGTCGCCATGGTTTTCAAAAGCAATTTGAACTGTGGATTTGTCCCTTTTCCACTTTGCATGAGCCCATTTGAGATTAGCCCGGACCCACGGGAGGCTAAAATGTCACTGGATGATGTTGATATGTTGATGCATGTTAAAACAGAACCCCGTGAGGGATCAAAGGTCAGAGGCATTCAGTGCTGGTTTTTGGCCTGACATGCAGAGATTTCTCCAGATTCTCTGAATCTTTTGATAACTGTTGGACTGTTTTAGTCACACAGTTAATGATGAATCTCTCCCCATCTTTGCTTGTGAACGACTGAGTCTTTCAGGAATGTTCCTTTTCAATGACATGTATCTGTTTCCAGTTAAGCTCTTCACTCGTGGAATGTTCCAGAGGTGTTTTAATAAGTCCCAGCTTCCCCCGTTTTTCCCCCCTTCCCCCTTTTGCCGCCCTTGTGCCAGCTTTTTTTAAATGTGTTTTAGGCAAGATGACTGAGTATTTGTAAAAAAAAAACAAAAAAACAACTAAGTTTATAAGTTTGAACATAAAACAAGTTGTTTGGGAGTGTTTTCATTTGAAAATCGGTTAAAACAAAATAGGAAATTGTTTTATGTCTTTTTTATGTTTTACACAATCTCCCGACTGCATTGATATTAGGGTTGTATAAATGCATAAATACCTGTGTTGTTTGCCCTTTAAGGGTTTATGAAATAGTGTTTGTTTACTTTACAGGGGAGGTTTTTCTAACAGTCTTTGTTCTACACGAGAAACAAAAATCACAGAACACCTGCAAGTGCAACCCAGGCTGAATGTCGGCGAAAGAGTTAACAACAGGAAGAGATGGACAAAATGAGAGAAATATCCTTTAACTTCAACTCTGTTGGGATATAAACTTTGTTCAGTCTTTTTTTTTTTCAAACAAAAACAGTGAACGCAGTGGGAGAAGGCTGGTGGTTGCGTGTAAACTACTGTCATACAGTACGCATCACACATGTACGCATGCTGAGATGAAGGGATTTGGGATCTGAGAAGAATAAACTGTTTGCTCTTTTGGAGAAAGTATTTTAGCGTATCTGTGCACCCAGTACTGTGTGAACACGCTGCTCACTGTGTGTTTAACCGGCTACCCTTCGGGGAGGCTTGTGGGTGGTTTTGGAAAGGGATGACAGGATCAAAAATAGGTGTAACATACATGCACAAGAACACCTGCAAAACCAGATAGACACACATTTGTAAACACAAACTCGTACTATGTGCTCTAACTGACTGCTTGTACTCACTCCATGGGCTGCCTGCAGGCCCACCGACACAGCCATCATTAACAGGGTCTGCTTTTAGAGATAAAGTGTCTGAAAGTGATGGTTCAACACATTTTCTTGTACTTTATATTTGTCTTTGTTCACTTCAGATAATGTCCAGTAAATCCAAGCTAAAACTTTCTTTTTTTTTTTTTTTTTTTTAACATTAGATGTGGAGTATTAAGAGTCACTGCAGCTACGCAGTATCTACTGTTTATCAGTGTAATGTTAAAAAAAAATAAAAAAATCTAAATCATGAAAGTGTGTAAACTAAAAGATAAATAAAGTTAAGGGTTGAAATATTTTGACATATTTAAATAGGATCCACATTTGAATGTGTAAATGAGTGCAATTATGTTTGTGATTGTTGAGTAGACTAGAATAGAATGGAATATCTTTATGCTCATTGCAACAAGTACAGGATTTAAAAGTGCAATCCAATCAACACATCATAAATGAAATTGAAATAAATCTTAAAAATAAAAGCAGCATGAAAAAATAACAAAATAAAAACCTGTATAAAACAAGCAGAAACCCACAAGCGTACATTTGTTATTGCTGTGTCTCACTCTTGTGACCTGAAAGATGTGCGAAATTTATATGGGAGGTAGAAAGTGTTTCTCTCTGCCTCAAACCATAATGCAATGGATGACAGCGAGTATGCTTAGGAATTTAATAGGCTGCAGTAAATGAGATGTAGCAAAAAATATACAGGTAAATTTGGGATTTAACCCATATAGTTTATATAATCCAGACTTTTCATATAATCTGGAGAATTGACGCATTTGACATCACAAATGATCTCATCCTGCAGACCTCATTATACTGTTTAGCCAAGTGAAAGCTAAATTTATTATTTCAATTATTTCATTTCAAGTTGTGTCATCCGTTTAGGATTGATTCAAAGAAGCTTTGAATGGTTGTTGCCTTCTTTTTCATCTTTACCCACATCATGGGTAAACACAACCAAAATTTGTGCATCTGGGATAATGGACAGCTCTGGATGGGAGAAAATGGGCGAATTTGGTCAATCAGCCCACTACAACCTAATGCATATCCATTTAATTTATGCCTCTAGTGGAGAGTGAAACACATTTTTAAAAGGTCTGATTTGTTTGAGAAGAGCAACGTTAATGCAGCCTTGGTCTGGAATAATGTTGGGGAAACAGTCACGGACTGTAGTGGACTAAAGTGACTGCATCCTCAGATACCCTTAGTGGAGCACCGATAGACGGACACCAATCCCTGTGAAATCTTGTTCTTCCTGGATACCCTCAGGAAGATTTTCTCTGCTGGCCCTTTTTCAACAGTTCTACACACACTACCTGCCAGTGTTTATGGCGTTATAGACCTTTTTGTTCTTCTGAATCAGTATTGACGCAGATTTTTGAAGGCGTTGAGCAGCAGATTTTTTGTTTTAGGACCACACACTCGATTGCTCCAATTTGTTCCAGTAGGGGTTCTGATCTCCGTTCAAGTTAAGTCCCACAACTTTGGTGTCATCTGCAAATGACACCAAAGTGGTGTCAACGATGGTGGTACTGTAGTGGTGATGGTGGTACTGTAGTGGGTGGGATGCAGTCGTCAATGTAAAGGATACAGAGCAGGAGGCTCTGCACACAGCCCTGTGGGGAGCTGATGCTGAGGGCTGTGGATGTGTGTGGGTCCACTCTCACACTCTGTGACCGGACAGGAAGTTTCTGATCCACTTGCAGATAGCATGTGGGAGACCCAGAACTACCAGTTTGTCGATCTGTCTGTGGGGAAGGATGGCGTAAAATGCGGAACTGTAGACAACAAAAATCAGCCACACATAGCTTCCATGCTGCTCCAACTGGTACAGCATGGAGGGCTGCTGCTACAGCATCTTCCATCGATCTGTTAGCCCTGTGAGCAAACTAGTGTGGGTCAAAGGTTGGTAGGAGGAATGATGGGATATGACCCCATATCACTTTTTCCAAGCACTTCACCACCTGCTGAGGTGAACTGGCAACAGTCTGGTAGCCATCGACACTGGTGATGTTGGGTTTCTTGGCCAGCAGGATTGTGGTGGAGGATTTCAGGCAGGGGTAGGACTGTAGACTGGGACAAGGACTGGTTGAAGATCCTGCTGAACATTCCAGCCAGCTGGTCCATGCTGTCCAGAGACGCCATCGGGTCGGAGAGCCTGCCTACCTCAGTCTGGTGGTCCTCAGAATATGCCTCACCTCACTCTCTCTTGCTTGTGCTTTCTGATTTGTCACGTTTGGTGCGCTTGTCATAAAATCCCCAAAATGTACTCCTTAAGTGTCCACACCCCTAAGACACACACCCAGCTATATCAGCCCACCACATCTACAATATTCTGCAGTCCTGAAAGTTGAGCCAAAATGCTGAAAACATTGGGGCTCCATGCTTTAGCTGGCAGCCAATCAGTTGATTACCCATTGATTTGAGTCAGATGTGTTGCAGCAGGGGAACTTCTTACACTTGCAGGACTGCAGACCTGGACGACCGCAGTTGCCCATCCCTGATCCAGGACCTGGATCAGACCTGGATGCATATGTCCACCGTCACACTATCTATGAAGTATTGTATCTAGCACTAAACACTCTCTGTGTACATCGCTGGATCTGTCCCAAAATGTCCTGTTTGGGCCAACATAAACATTCCTGCATCTGCTGGGAGGCATCATCAGGCCAGGTTTTAATATTTATTTGCAGTTTTCCTGAGGTGGGCATATTTAAAAACAGGACCAAATGGTCAGACTGGCTCAGATGTGTGATGGTCTAGCCCTATAGACAATATTGATGGTAGAGTAGAGTTTCATCTTGCGTCTTAAGACTTAATAGTTTTTATTTTATTTCTCTCTCTGGGTGAAAATGTATTTTTTCTTGATGTTGCTTTTTTAAATTTTTATATCAGATAAGGTTGGACGTTTTAGTGAAAAAAAAATATGTATGTTCATTAAAACCTTACAGACTGCTTTCAATGTGAGGCAAGCAACCTATTTAACAGCCATTTGGAAAAGAAATAAAGGTATGTTTCTTTCTAAATGTCTCAAAATTAAAAATAGAAAAACAATGGTGTGTGTGTGTTGCACCTTGCAATGTGCAAGGTGCAAACAGAACAATATCACTGTTTGGTGAAACCATAGACCGTATATGAAAGATGGACAGAACCTCCAGCGGTTAAAAGTGAAGCCTATGCCGAAGTGCATAAAACTGCAGTTCCCCCTTTATCCTCTAGGGGGCTAGGTCCAAAACAGCGTGAATCCACATAGAATCCCATTTTAAAAAGACCAACTTCACAGCAAAAATAAACATGTTTACAGCCTGGTACAAAAATCCATTTTCAGTTTAATTGGTCAGGTTTACCTTCATGACAACTGGGGGGGAGTGAATTTTTTTCTAAGTCGCCTGTTTAAAAGTAATTAAATCTCGAAATTCGGCACATTTTGAGGCATTTCCTTCTGACTGACAGGTACCTGATCAAGTCAGAAGAACGTAGAAAAACCGCGGTTTTTAGCCGGTTAACAACGTGACTTAGCTTTAGCCCGCTTACCTCTGTTAGCTGGTTAGCTCCCGTTATCTCTGGGTTAGCTCAGTTAGCTCTTAGCTACAGGCAGCTCAGAGTTCGCTCAATGTCAATCATCCACCATGATGTTAACAGCCCCCCTCCCAGCTCTACCTCTTTACCCATATTTGTATTTTCCGCGCGACAGCCCCTGCCAAGATGGCGATGGTAGGAACCGCCCACCGAGCTTCAATTCAGCTCTTCAGAAACCTATGGATGACGTCACAGAGGCTCCGTCCATCTTTTTATACAGAGTCTATGGGTGAAACGTGGAAGTAACTTTCATGTTGTTACTTATCTGTCTTCCAGGAGAAAACTGTAGCGCCTTTTAATCAGGGTTCTGTCCTTTTCTTTGCATCATGGTAGCATCATGGTATACCTGTAGCTCTGCACATAACCATTTCTTAATTCCTTCTATCTAGAAATACTGAATTTCTTCTTATTGACCCTCTAAATGCTCAGTCAGTCAAGCTTTAACTAAAATTATCCATACCTGTATCAGCATTTGATGGTGTTTTTACACTTTGTTTTACCATCCCAGCCTAATCAATTTGACCTGGTTTGTTAGTCCAAACAAATCCCTCTCAAACAGCGGTTTTTATTTTCATACATATCCCTTAATCATAATAGGTTTGTCGATCCTGCATCTATATCTCACCCCTCTAGCTTCTTCGGTACTTTGATTTATTATCAGGCATAAAAACAAACAAACAAAAAACTGTTTACATTTAAATTTTATCTTTTCATTTTATTGTTTTAGTATCATTTATGGTAGAATGACCATGCTGACTTCATTTTGTTCATTTAGTTATATCTCTCTGGATCATCCAGTATGGTTGTAGAATCGGTGCAAGTGAAATTGATTCTACAATAAATTTATGAAAATGTTAAAGCTAATTGGCAGATTTACAATAGACTGGAGTAAAAATGCTGAGTAACCTTTCCAATTCAGTAAATCAGTCACATGGTTCAGTAACGCAGAAAATGATGCACTTATGTTTATATTTTCATGCTTGGCGAAGTGGACTAGTTATTTGACATTGTTCATGTCTTCACAGTGTGAATCAATCTTACATCCATACTAAGACTCATATGACTAAAAATACAAAGAAGTCTGTTCCTTTATAAGGAGACATGTCATTTATACTTTAAGGTCTCCCTTAGCAGAGTTTTTTTTTTTTTTTTTTTTGGCAAGTTTTTCTTGCTTCTGTTTAAGTCTGATCATTACTGAGCAAATCCAAACTCATGATTGTCTCTGTCACAGAGAAACTTTATAAAATGATGGCATTATCAGGAAAAAAAAAATACTTCTACCCCTTCAGCTTAAGTTTTAGGACATTTTCCCATTAAACCCAATGGGAAAGTGTTCCCCGACTTATGACTGGTAGCATAAGCTCATTCTAAATGCATCTGTGGATGTTCCTGCACTTGCTTGATCCATATGGGGTTAATGTGACCTAATGTGTTTCAGGGAAGCCTTGAGAAATGGCAGCAACAAACACAATGGGACTGTGATGGATACCTTTTAGTTTGAAACTGAGTTACAAATTCTTCAATTCAATGTTCAAACATTAAAGAAAAGAAAAAAAATCTTCTTCTTACAAACTGGAAGTGAAGTTAACCATTGTATTTAATATTTTTTTTAACCACTTGTCCAGTTAAGGGTCAAGGAGAAGCTGAAGCCTATCCCAGCACAGTACACCCCGGACAGGTCACCAGTCCATGACCGGGCCACAGAGAAACAAACAACCATTCACACTCAGGTGAAAATTTAGAGTAACCAATGAACCAAACATGCATGTGTTTGGACAGTGGGCGGCAGTACCCGGAGAAAACCTACACATACATGGGGAGAACATGCAAAATACACAGAAAGACCCCTATGTCACCCCAACAGAGACTTGAACCAGCAACTTTCTCACACTGAGGCCACAGTGCTAACCAGTACACCATCACGCAACCCTGCATTCAGTCTGTTCAACATATAATTACAACTCATCAAACACTTTGTAATTGATCAGCTGGGATCTCCGATCAGAATGATTTCAATCGGACAGATGAAACAGTTTTCCATGGAAATGTAGCAATGTTTTATGTAGCTGAGCTCATATCCCGAGTTACTAAAACGCTGACAAGGCAAAAAAAAAAAAAGAAGTGTAAAACTTTGTGTCATTTTAGAGTCTCATTTGCAACAGAACCAACAGACACACAACGTCACACAGCCGGACTGCAGACAAACATGCAGCTCCTCTCTTCTCTTGCAGCTAAAAACAGAAATGCTGGTTGACTTTTACACACTCAGCTGTCATCAGATTTAAACATACCTTACATAGATTTGGTTGCATTCTGTGATCACTTCAGGGACCAGAGAGTTTATGCAGGCCTGGCATGAAGCCTGGAGACAAATACTGATACCATCAGTTCTCTCAAGCTTCCTCTGGTTTAACTCATAAAAGGAACAAGCATCCAAAACGGTTTTGTTTTCCCTTTTGTCTCGTCTCTCTGAAGGGGTCGACACAAAGAATCACTGCACAGATGAATTGTGATGTTTTACGCCCTATGCCCTTCCTGACACAACCCTCTGCATTTATCCGGACTTGGGACTGGCCCACAAACAACGATCTTGGCCCCATCAGGCCTGCAGCAGCGTAGAGAAGCAGGACTTGGACCAAAGACCATCAGGTCACAACCTGAGCCACTGCCACTCCACAAGCATCTAGATCTGTGACGTCAGAACTTAGCGTGAAAAATCCACTTCACTTGCACGACAGAAAGATTTGGTAAAGACAGCAACCCAGTATTTCAGGCTTCACTGGTCCAACCGTCGCTGACAGAAGCAGTTTTCTAAAGTGGAAATTAGATGAACTGTGTGAAATATCTATAAACATCTGCAGTTTCCTGTAAAACAGACACGACTTCTGATAAAAATGGATGAATCAACTTAATCTGTCTGCAGAAATGACTGAAATGCAACAAAACGTCTACACAGCCAATGATGTTGTAAATAACTAGCTGCCATCTGCTTCATTTAATTATAATGAATCATTGTAAAAAGTCAAATTAAATCAGAAAAGGTTTGTTACTGAGAAGGTGTGTATACCGTTCAGAGGAAGAAAGGGGAGTTCATTCATTGAATACCTTAAGCCAACATGGACCACATTAATATTTATTCCATCTGAAAATCGTTACTAATACATGTTTTATCATGAGCGGGCAGTTTGGCCTGCAGGCGAACCGGCCTGCCGTTTTATTTTAATCGAAAGGATCAATGTAAAGGATTTATGTTTATTTGGTGTCTTTATTTAAAAAGATAGATAAAGTGGATTATTTTATTTTATCACACCTAATGTATTGTTTTGCTTTAAAACATTTGTGTTTTCAAAATAAACCAAAGATGTGGTCATTTCCATACATGAAGGTGTAGCCGAATCATTTATTTAACAGTAATTCAATACAGATTAAATGAATAAAACGGATGATTAATCATAGATTTAATCAAAAGAAACTCCCTGAAAGTTGTACTTTTCACAGTGAAGCTCTGTGATGCCGGCCAGATGAGATCTTTTCAAGTCTGTTTGAGCTCCGAGAGGAAGTTTGGGGTGTCTGGGGGAGGAATGCGTGTTGCAGCAAAGTTTACTGTTGTGTCTTCCCAACCAAAGTAGCTGCATTCGGAGTGAGGTTCACATAAAGAAGAGGCAACTGATCTGAAACCACAATACAGGGAACGGCAATAGTCCAGCCGTCACTAACAAACAAATAAGCAGCTTTTACTCATGTTTCCCGGCGAGGTCATCATGGGTTCGGCTTTCCCAGGCAACCTCAGATGAAACAAAACCAAAAGTTTTAAACGCAGGCAGTGGGTTGGCTTAGTGGTCACAACTGGTGTCAATAATCGCTTCAAGATGTTTAGATCACCTGTAAGAAGTTTACAACATTTAGTTGCTGTTTAAGGAATAAACCATTTCAGTTTTTTTATTTTTTTTAAGATTTAGAAAGTTGGTTATGTGACTTAAACATGAGGACTAAAATGTGCACATGTATGACATATGCAAAGTAACCGTAGGAAGCATCATGTTTGTTACAGACCCCTGAGACAACATATAGCAAGAAAATGGAGTGAATCTAAAATGGATTCTTGGAGCCCTTAACTCAGACACGCCACTTCGAGTTCAGGAAGGTGAACACAAAAGGTCCTATCCTACAAATAAGCCTGGAAAAGTTAAAAACAGAGCTTCTCCGTCTAAGAGTTGGAAGAAAGGTCATGTAAATGTGCACAATTTCAAATCAATGCATGAATGTGAAAAAAAGTTATTTTTTTAACTGTTCATAATATCCCAACGTTGATGAACCCTAAAGTTGTCAATTAGTAAAAAGAGCATTACCCAGACCCACAGATGATGCCTGAAGGTAAAACCTGACCAGCAACCTTTGCATTAACCCTTCGATGCATCAAGTCCACTACAGTGGACACCTATTTAAAGGCTGTTTTACAGTATATTCATAAGTGAGGATGGTATATTTGCAGTTTTGTCTCTTCAGTGGACATTAGAAGAGTCACCCAACACACTTCCACTTACTGAAGAATTAACTAATAAAGTATAATATTTCTAATAATTAAAAAGATGTAATTATCAACTTTACCTCAGAGATAAACAGGTCAAGATGCAAGTTCATTTTTATACAATATTTTCTATTACATGAATATGACAATATTTTATTTTAGAAGTATTTCTATAGAGGAGATAAAATAAATAAACTCAATGAAAAGTCAAATAATATTAAAGACAAGTGTTTCTGTACATGTCTGTAGAAGTAAATATTGCATGTGAAAAGAAAGTGGCGATGTTTTTATGTAATTCATGCATCAGAGGGTTAAAAGCTGACTTGTGGAACTTCTTCGGCTTCGCTTGCTCAGAGAATCCAGTTCATTTGGGGCGGTGTGAGTGTGCTGACTAAAGAGCAAACTCTGATCCGTTCACACACATACAAGAATCAGTTTGCTTCAATCGGATGTGTTGGAATAAGGAAACATCTAAAACATGCAGGATGGTCGGTCCTGAGAACCGGCATATAGAGACGCTGGTCTGAGAGCGACAGGACAGCCGAGCATCCAAAATGAACAAATAAAAGAAAGTTGGTGAAAATCTGTTGAAACAGCTGATTTTACCTTTTTTTCTTCTTATTTCAGAAGGATCATTTTCCTGAAAGTCAAGTCCACCATCATTACATCCACAGTGGAATATTATAGCACCACGGCATCGCCAACAATGTCACAAGTTATTAAAAAAAAAACTGACCTCATCAGGATGTATCAGGTTTGTTCTAAGGCAAAAAATTACAAAATAAAATCTACATAAAAGCCTTAAAGACGTATGATGTAACTTTCTGACACGTAACTTTGTGTTTCGGACTTGTTCATTCATTGTTCATTTCTAGAGCCGCTGCTACTCAGCAGCTTCTTGAAGCTGAAAAACCGCATCACACAACTTTTACATCGGGGACGTTGGCGTGACTTTGCAGCAGAGTTTTGTTTCGTGGTGTAACAAGGAACTGGCTGTTTTGAACATGCGACATAGCTGATTCAGCAGAGCAGATTAAAAGAGAGAAAGGGACAAAACAAGAGTGCAAGATTTTCTTTTGATGGTAGATAGGATGCAAGATGGATACTGAATAAGCCGTTAATATGGGCCACATGACGGGGAAAATGGCTAAAGTGTCAGGATGTGTGTTTTGCGTCTTTAGTTCTGTTTTCCTGTTTTAGTTTGTAGTTTTTCCCTGTTTAGTTCCTTCGTCTTGTTTCCTTTGCAGCTTTTTTTCCTGTTGGTTCGATTCACCTGGTCTGGTTGGTTTCATCCATTTCCCCTGTGTCTTGTTTGGGTTCCCTGTATGTATACCCTTTGGTTTCTGTTCCCAGGGCTGGTCCATTGTGTCTGTGCTTGTGTTAGTTCAGTTCACTTATATTAAATTAAAGCATCTTTATTCTTTTTCTGCATCCCGGCTCCTGTTCCTGCATTTGGGTCCACACCTCAACCACATGGTGACAAAAAGTTCTGTGGTCTGTCTTTAATGAGCAGACATGAACAGGAGTTTCTATTTTTTATTTTTTGGTGAAGCCATCAATGTGCTGTAACATCCAGGTGATAGGAGATTTCATGTATTTGGTCAGAGGAGAGGGGCGAGACGAAATGACTTCAGAGAAGCTAAAAAACAAACCAACAACCTGAGCTTAGCGCTGGCAGCTCGACAGCCTGCTGGCTGGATCTACACAGCCGTTTCTGGAAGGGATGGATGCACTGAATTCATATTTCACAGTACAATCACCCCGCCCAACACACACATTCACACACCGGCTGCTGAGCCTTCTTCATAATTCCTAATCTAAAATATTAGGCATCACACACACACACACACACACACACACACACACACACACACACACACACACACACACACATCACCATCAGAAATAACAGAGTGTGACCTGACCTGTGTTTATGAGCAGATGTTAATATTTGTCAAATTACAATTATCTTTTTCAGGGTTTAATAATTCTCAAACACACACACACACACACACACACACACATGCAGACACAAACAGATTTGACCCAGGTGGAGCTTGAGCAGCAGCATCCTCAAAGATGGGCTAAATTACCACACTGTTGGCATGGCGATGGCTCGTTGGGGAAAATGGCTGCTGCATCTCCCCAGCTGAGCTCCTCCGAGCCTGCCAGGGATGATGGATCCATGTGAATAAATGAATACGATAAAGGAGCAAAAGAATAAACGGAAAAGAGGTAAGGCTGTTTACTGAGAAAAAGAAAAAGGCAAATACGCAAATGAGGAGAAACTGAGACGCCATGATGGATGAAGGAAGAAGGAAATTGGTGCGCAGCAAGTTGTGGCCTCAACATTCAAAATCCCTTTTTTATATTTATTAAAATGTCCAGAAATGACAAGAATTTCAATCAGGATGAAGCCATTCTTCAGTGTGTTTATTGCAAATGAGACACATGTGGATCATATTCAACTAAAAACTCAAATCAAATTAAACTTTATTTATAAATGAGTTTTCATCCAAACAGCAACGGAAAGTGTTTTACATTATAAAGCAGAGGAAGTTTTAACACACCAACGTAAAAACCATCTCATTATAATCTCATTCACAGAATAAAAATATTTATCCCCCCCCCCCCTCCCAGTCTACACAAACATGTCCTCCCATCCTCTGTTTGTGTCTCTTGACAGAATGTAAATATAAAATTCTTCATATAAAATTAGATTTCAGGGTTGTTTCTCTGACAAAATGAAAATAACTAATGGTAACTTCAATTTTACATCTCACATATCTCATTTGTGTTCATTTAAATTTCCAATCTGAATCACCAAGCAGCCTCTCAGCATGGTTCTGTGTCTGCACAGTGCTGGCTCTACTCGCAGCCTTGCTGATCTGCACGTATACCTGCTGCGGTTCTTCAGTGCCACAAGCCGGCAAAGTCAAACGTGTGTTGAGCAGTCTGAAATGTAGACTAATAAAAACCTGTTCTGTTTAGATTTGCCATGATATTAAAAGGAAAGCAGAATGAAGAAGAACATTTTTTGCTGGATTCCAACAGAGTTTAAAATGACTTTCCAGTCCAGCTTCATGTGTCTTTGTTGCTTTCAACGAGTCAGCAACTTCCTAACCAGAGATAATAAACTGCTAGTATTTAAAGGTAACGCAGGCAAACAGCTCTTTTTTATTTTTTTTAATTTATTTATAGTAATTGTATTAAAAGATAAATGAATAAAAGGAATAAATAATAATAGTATAATAACTGTATCATAATGATAATAATTTTTTTTTAAAAAAAAAAGAAAACTCTATTTTTATGTTTCTTTCTTACCTTTGTCATAATTCAGCTGGATTCTTATGAGATTTGTTAAATTCATGAGATAATCCGTTTTATGAAAATCTTTTGATTCACTGAAATTTGCTCCTAACTTAGAAAGTATTATCTTTTATTAAAGGTCCTCCCATTTCAAAGTAGCTGCTGCAGATATCCTTCCATGTTCATGAAAAACAAAACTAACTGGTGAGGCAGGTTACTGTATTTATTATATTCATGTAATACCTGGAATGAAAGCAGCATAGATGAATATAAACATGCCACCATATATCTGCTATTCAGCTGAGTGGATGCTGAATTAATATCATCTTAAGGCAGTATGTATAAATAACATGCCACCTCTAGCACTTTTCATGCGTCATTTATGTCCATTTGAAGCTTTTAACCTGCCATTTTATGCTCATGAAGCTTCACACTAAGAAAAAGAACAAGAAAAATGTTTCTTTGCATTTTTTTCTCATCCTGTGAACAGTAATAATCATAATATTCAATGTCTTTTTTTTCCCAATATAAAGCAGCCAGTGAGTGTAAATTCCCAGTGCGAATGAAAATCTACTGGATCTAATGTCAAAACCAGTAACCATATGAATTTATTATACAGCTTTGCCAAAAAAAAAAAGTTTCCTTATTAATTAGTCAACAGTTTATTTAATTCGAGGCATATTTAAAATAATTTCCACAGACACACATTTGCAATGGTAGACATTTGAAGAACCTGGAACACATGAAAATCAGATCAACATCAAACTATCGTTGCTTTTCTTCTGCAGCCAAAAGGAGAAAGAAAACGCTCCACTGGGCTGCAGCTGCAAAACCCTTCAGGAAAAAAAACCACCAAAAAATGGTTTCCAATTGACATTTTTCTTCATCCCACATCTTTTTGAGATTTGAATCTCCATGACTACAGGGGAGAGGAATGGATCATAGTTAATTCAGCACAGCGTAAGTACTGCTATAACGCCGGCGCTGTTACAAATCAGCATGTTCTCTCCGAGCAATCAAACTTGGAAGCGTGTCTTGCCTTGACGATCAGTGAGTCAGAACAGGCAGGTATCTTAAAGTACACATGAGCACCCAGCTAAATAAGTCCACACCTGAGGATTCAATAAAGAGAGGTATAAAAACGTCAGTAAAGTTTCTTTTAAGAAAGTTTCTTTTTCTTGATTGAAAAGAGCCACAATTTCCTTCTCTCCTTACTTAGCTCTGGCAATCTGGAGCCCATTGAGGGAAACATTTAAGGGGCCAAAAGGTAAAGAAAGACAAAGAAAATGCCTTTCCTTCCCTCTGCAGGGGGCTTCATTCTGTGTTTTTTCTCTCTTTTTATATCGCTCTTTCTTTCAGCTCCCATGATGCTCAACAAAAAGCAAACCAGTGCAGCCTGTGATTTCCTTCTACTACCTGGTTGTCTGACCAATCAACGTGACTCGTTCGTTCTGGCAGCTCAAACAGCAGACCAGTATGTGTCTCCTGCTCTTATCCTCTCCTGGGGTCAGCTTCGGTTTGGGTCTGGCTGGCTTTACGTTCTTATACACTGCTCTCCGCTTCTAATTGCCCAAGATCACTGAGAAAGTTGACAGGACTAACCGCTAACAAAGTGTAAACTTTCGTCCGCCGAGTTCAACTGCAGCGTGTATTCAGAGCTTAGCGAAAACATGACAAAACGCCTGGCACACAACTTCGTCTTTGCTCTTTTATAAATGCTCTCCAAAAGATATACAAGTCCGAGTTGGTGGAGTAAAGTCAGGATGCATGGATTTAGCCTAAAGGAGGTCTGCAGCTTTAATTGGGGACCGTAAAATCAAAGCAACACTTTCCATGTGGAACCAGTGGTATTATCCACTTCAGTGAGCATTACAAGGAGTCATCAGAAGTAAAGTTTTGCGTTTTCTTACTTTCTTGAATAATTTTTGCTTGTGTACCCTTAAGACAAGATCCTGAGAGCCCCGTACCTCATATCTTACCAAATATTCCTGTTTATTCGTGCATTTATATTGCAGTCCCTGCATCCTGACTCACCCACCGTATGCAAATACAGATCTGTGGGGGAAAGTCTTCAAACAGGGTCTATCCTGTTTGTGTTTACTTTGCCTATTGTGACAGATGAAAGGGAGCTCCTTTATTTGCATGGCAGTGAAGCACAAACTGAGAATTTTACTTTTCACTTGCAATATGTTTGTCAGTAGTAGATTATATTTTCTAAAGGTTTCACTATCAAGCTGTTGAGAAGCTTATCGTAATTACTCCTCACAGAACTAAAGCCTTGGTTGGATGGGATGGGATCAACAACTTAATCTTCAGGGGCTTAGATGGAAAAAGTCATTGAAGCTTACAGGACCTCCAGGGGTCTCCAGGGCCCATTCCCAGAGTTGGAAACAAGCAGCAGATCAACTGCATTAATGCATCAGCTATGCAACATGTGATGCCATGCATATGCCTTCCCCACTTCTTATAACCAAGAAGAACATGACACAGAAACAAAGGAGGAGAATGGTGAACATCCAGCAGTTTGTGTTTTTTCTCCTTACATTTCATTTTAAACAGCAAAAAATCCACCGTGTGTTTAAACACGGAGCGGCTGCTGCTCTTCACACAGTGTCGAGTCACACAGGATGAGATTGTTAAGATATGGTGGAGATGTGGGGCTAGGCAGGATGCAGGAGAAAGATGCTTAATAAAAACTCAACTTAGTAGTAGCAGGTGGGATTCTGCAGAAGCTGCAGACCAGCAGCTTCTGGTCTGGACATAGGATTCTTAAGACTCTGCTTAAAAATCTTATGAGTGCTTTCCAATCACTTTTAATTCTCTGTGCCTCTGCTAAGAGACTTTTGGAGTTTTCATTTTTGTTTTATAATCTCATTAGTATTTTAATTGCAGTGGTACTGTAGGCGTGCAGGACCACAAGGTATTTGTAGTTTAATATTTTAATTGTGGGTCGGCCATATTTGTTTAACCATTTTTATGTGCTTGGTTTTTTTAGGCACAACACTGGCTGCTGTTGTTTTTTTTGTTTTTTTTTAGTTTAACATTACATATTTTAGCTTTATTTTCTATTTTATTTTAGTTTTAACATTCTGTCTTCTGCTTCTAGTGGCGCAGCTGGTGTGATCCTCCATTCACCAGTGTGGTCAGGACACTGGGAGTTCACTTTAGATGGCGGTGTGGGGCATAGTTGTACATAGTTATCAGTGTGGTGATTTCATTTGCTGTGTTAGGTTTAAATTTCTCTTTTAGCAGTTGCCATATCCCCATACATGTTTTTAGGTACTTGTTAAATAAAACAAACATTTCTTTTGTATGGAATCTGTCTGCCACAGTGTTTTTGTTTTAAACTTGTGTTTTTTTGATCAAGGTGACTGGCGTGAGATTCTCCCCAGCTATGCATTGTCAACTACCAATCTAAGCTCTCTTTTGCTCATGGCACACTAGCATATCTGGCTACTATAACTTAACTTGGCATGATGAAAGCAAAAGCACCATGGCTCGAGAAAACAAGACAAGAAGAACGATAAACTGGCAAGAGCAAACTGAAACCCAGTGGTTCATACTCACAGAAAACACAAGACGTAGGTGGAATGGAAACCAGGTGAACTAACAAAAAGTAAACACAAGGAAAGCTACAAATTAAAACAGGAAACCAGAACTAAAGACTACTCAAAAACTCTGAACCATGACAAAAATGACTTTTCGGGTTCCCTGAAAGACAGGAGTTGGCTAGTCTTGTATCCTTCCAAATTTTTGTTTGTAACACAACAAAGAGTTGAACACGAATCCGTTGCTAGAAAGCTGTAAGACTGTTTGTTCAAACAAATGATATATAGACTGTTTACAGCACACTAGCCTGAAAACTTTCAAATGGGATCATTGTTTGGTGGCAGGAAGCATCACAGGAGATGAAAAAATGACAAATGAGTGTAAAACTTTTTAGTTTCATTATATCAACTTTTTCCTCCTAAATCATTGTCACGTTTTCTCATGAAATCAAGCATAAAGTCTTTATTACTGGAATAAATCCCGTGAGAAATCTCCCAACTTCTGTTTGCAACCAGGAGTTGTCCACGGCCGGCCAGCTGAAAGAATGCAGAACCCACATCGATATTTCATATCTTGTTAGACTTGATGTAAATAAGATCACTTCATGGCTGAGTGGGTGATGATTGGTTGGTATCATGTGACCTCTGCAACCCCAACCAGTAAGAAATGAAAAAGACTTTCAGAGAGTTTCCTAGAAACTTAAACAAGTCCAGCTGCTGATGTTGAGCTGGTAGCTTATCCTTGTTTGTGTGTTTCTCTATATAACACCAACTCCAGGCTGGGAGGTAAAGCTTCTGTGTCTCATAGTCTTTGTCAAAGACTAGTCCCTGTTTGGTTCTGACTTGGTGTGTTTACTGTCTGCCTAATGCTTTTATTGGAGCTTCTGAAATGTTAAATGGAAAAGTTTGAATGAAAATGAAATTTTACCTTGTTATAATGTCAGAAGCATTTTCCCACTTTCACATAAAAGTTGCACATCTTGCTTCAATTAAGCCACATCTACAGTGTTTCCTGGCAGTAGCCTAAGGGGGGATGATAGTTGTCTGACAGCAGAGAGTCAGAGAAAACATTTTTCTTTTAAACGTCAAAGTACAACGAAACACCTAAACTGGAAGAAAACAAAGGATTGCTGCAATAACTTTATGAGTGGGCTGATGGATTCTTGTGATAGTTGTTGCTGTCAAGTGAAACAACACAAAGATGTCAGAAAAGCAGCGACACACAGCTGAAAACACAAGGTAAGGCACTTTCATTTGGTTCTCTTTAGCCTTGTTTTGACCATTTGATACGAAATGTCTGCAGTGTCCTTTCAGGTGCTGGTTTCCTTCAGGTTTCGGCCAGAGAGACTACACAGCTGGTCACGGGCGTCTGTAGCTCAGGAGGAAGAGCAGTTGTCCTTCAACTGGTAAGTTGGGGGCTCGATTCCAGGCTTCCCCTGACATGCCGAAGTGTCCTAGGGCAAGACACTGAACCCCAAACTGCCCCCCGATGTGCCTATCGGGGTATGAGTGTGTTGAGTGAGTGTGTGAGCGAATGGGTGAATGTGACAAGTAGTGTAAAGCGCTTTGAGTGGTCTGTATGACTAGAAAAGCGCTATAGAAGTACAAGTCCATTTACCATCACTATGAGATAACCGTTTTCACAATCATGCAGCCTCGAGGGAAAACGTAAGGTTGAAAAAGTTTCCCTACAGTTGCATTTTTCTTCTCTTTTCACTCTTATCTCAACCCAACGCTGCCCCCCACCCCCCCCCCCCCTTAACCCCCCACCCACCCACCCTCCTCTGCCCTGCTCTTTGTGGCTTACTTGGTTTCTTGCACCTTAAATGGTGCAGAGACAGACTCACAGTTCACTTCATCTGCTCCGCTTCCCAACAGAACAGACAGTCATGTGCGTCTCACAACATGCAGTTAAGGAAGCTCACCAATGTGTAACTTCCACACACACATGAATACACACTCTGGGAAACACACTCTGGGTGCATGGCTATGTGAAAAATATTTTGATTGCACAAATGCCCAGCTGTTCAGCATGGCACACACACACACACACACACACACACACAAAGAGGAGTCATTTATATGGGCAGCCGAATGGACTACCGAGTGCTGCTTCACCTCCCATAAAGCTGCCATAAACCCTCTCTGCCTCTGACGGCTGACTGATTGGTGTTATAACAAGGCAGGTGTGTGTGTGTGAATATGGTGACTTAGCATGTGTGCTATAGCACCAGTGTGAGTGTGTCCATTTCATCCAAACAAAGAGATGCTTTGTAATGCAATTAATTATCCCAAAGAGCAACAGTATTGACACACAATCACCCACATTCCACATCTGGAGAGCTCCATGTGACACTTCACAGCAAGTGGTGGTCAGTGACGTGTCTGGAAGGCAGTAAAACAGACGGTCCCTCTCAACTTTTCACAGATTATTGTACCGTTCTTCTACATAATATAAATATGAGCCTATCAGCTAATTGTTTCTGTTTGTTCTGCAAACACTCCTCCAAAATATGAATGTGTGTTTGCTCAGATGACTTTCACAACATTTTTGGCTCCCCATCGAACCACAAAGCGCCGGTCAGATGATGAAGCCTCGCTATCAGCTGGAATTCCAGTTCATCCCAAAGATGCTTAGCGGAGATAAGATCAGGGAGCTCTGCAAACTGGTCGAGGTCTTCTACTCCAAACTCAGACAATCATTTCTTTTTTTTTTTACATTAATTTTATTGTTTGTTTCTCTAAGCATAAGTCAAATGGAGATTGTTGAGTGTGTCCCACTGTGGGAATATCTAATGGAATATCTAATGAGAAGTAACCGTATAAACAGTAGCACGGATAGCGGGACTTACATATCTCACATATCACTTTGGCCCTTCATGTTCTGCTTAATCAGCTCAGCATGTAACTGGGTTGTCTTTCTTTCTGTAACAGGTTGGCTTTTTGGACACTTCGATGCAAAATTGTTGTATATTTGCAACAAATATGATGTTTTGCTGGGAGAACTGGTTCGTGGGATTTTTACACTCAACCTCCTGAAACAATAAAGATAAATATGCGTTAAAGATATTTAGCATTGCAACAAGGAAAGAAATAACTAAAAAGAAAGCACTGAATACATGAGAATGGTATAAAATGATATGTGACATTTCTGAGATGGAAAGAAAAACATTTTCTTTGATGCTTCAAGAAGCAAAATTCAAGACACTTTGGTAGAAACAGGAAATATAAATTAATTTAAGATGGTTAAAAATGTTATCCTGTAAACTTTCTTTTTTTTTTTAGTTTGTTTTCTCTGGTTTTCTGTGTTTGTTCATGTGGCCCCTGGACCTGGTTACACGTGTCAGGAAAGTGATTATCAATAAAATAACATAAATAAATAAACAGAGAAGATTTGGCATGTCGTACCTGTATCTCTGTGTGGTTTGTCCAGGATAAATGGGTAAATAGTGAATTTCAGCCTCTGGATTAAAAGAGTCATAAAAAAAGATCATATTTTGTCCTTGAAATTTTGACCAAATTTGGACTCGATACAAGCTCCGATTAAAGAAGAAAAGATAAAAGGACCACAAAAAGTCACAACCTGGTGACCTTTTTTTTTATATCTGATTTCTATGTCACACTGTAATCGTATCTGTGCTTAAATTAGTATTAAACTGCAGGGTGGAGCGGGGATATTTTTTACCATTTGTACGAGAAGATAGTTCCTCTGAGGAGCAGCGAATAGTCAACATGCCAGTAACAGATGTAAGAGGAGTCCATAAGAAGCTAAAAGTATTTTGCAATGTGTTACCTAGTAGAACAGCACAGTCTTCCAAACCTCCTCCTGCTCCTGTGAGCCCTGACTGGAATATACGGCCAGGTAGACACCACACTACATCTGCCGGAGCAGCTTAAACCCTCATTGTTTGGTTCGTTGGCTGTACCTGGTGTCCTGGTGTCTTTTATTAAGAAAGACTTTTGTTCTTCTTGCCAAGATCAAACAACAAAACAACAAATACAAACACCATAAGGCAAACAGGATGAATTAAGTTAAACCGTTGATAATCTTGGCACCAGTTTATCTAATATGGTAGGAAGTTACAGATGCTTTTAGTCCTATTTCATGAGCAAGGAGCACGCCACAGGATGGGGGTGCCGTTCAGATCTTCATGAGACCAGAGTAAAAACTGTTACTTTTTTCTAAACTTCTTTGAGGGTGTTTGAACATTACATCCAGATTTGTTCACATATTTTAAGTTAAATACATTTAGTCAACAAAAAACATTGAAAAGAATCATTTTAATTAGTTTTTTGTTAGCAAAGACTGACTGATTAATTGTGTGACATATGAAATGAGTCACACTGAAGCCATCATATACCTTTTAAACACCAGAATCTTCCTGAAAAAGGATGAGAAAGTGTTTTTTAAGTGGGTTTAATTCACCGCTGTGACAAGGCACGTATCCGCCCAAAATCATCTGGTTCTCATGCCGAGATGATGCTAAATTCTGATTGATATCAAGTTCATTTTCATGACTGCCAAGTACAAGCGTAACCACATAGTATCAACCCAATACCAAGTCAGGCATTATTGGTAGTAGTCTAACCAGTAATAATAATTTGATCACTTATTCATCGATGTCTGTCACTATGCTGGATGAATCTCACCGCAGTCACACTCGCAACACACAGTTTTCACACTGAAATCTCACTCCACTGTATTCCCCACGTTCTCTGTCAACTCTGTCATGCTTGTTTTTAACATGATAAAAATAAATGAACTAATGAATGAAAAAAATGAAGAAATGTTGCAGCTTTTGTGGAAATTGGGTTTGTACTTCCTGTCTAGAATCACTGATACTCAAGGCAAAAACACAACCTGTTTTCTGCTGAGATTTACCATGTAGATTAAATGTAATACACTTTTTCGTTGCCAAAAAGGACACAGACACACACACATGCACAGACACACTTAGGCACTCTTTGCGATCTCATTATCCCACCACAAATGGAACAATGTTCTCTCTGCTTCATATTCTTTCTCCCATGTTCACATTTTAAATTAGTGCACTCACTCTTACTGACTCCCACCTTCTCACTACCGCACACACACACACATCCTCACGCAGGGACACACTACTCTCGGTGGCCAACAGCAATTGCAGCACTCCCCAGTGTGGACAGCTCCATCCATTGTGAGTGAATAATGTCCAAGGTCAGTGTGTACTCAGAGGGTGATCATAAAAACCATACCGCTGCTAACCACAGGCGAATCGCTGAAATAGACCGATGCGAGCTTGGAAGGAAGGAAGGACGACAACAGGAGGAGGAGGAGGTCAGAGTTTCTAGAAAGCTCTCAAAGAAGGAGAGGGGGCTGAGAAAAGACTGGGAAGTTGGAGAAGAAGAGAAAAGGAGAAAAGAATTCAGTTTTAGAAGGAAGGTGCAAAAAAAGGGGGGGAGTGGCAGGATAAAGGATCCCACAGCTGTCTCTTCCTCTCACTCGGAATATCACAGAGAGCTTTGCAACACTTCTGCCACTTGTAATTCCAGTCCTGCTGGATACTGGCCATTACTGGAGCTCATGAGTCCATTTCTGTCACAGGCCACAGCTGGGGACCCAAATTTTTTGGCCTAAACCTTGCAGACCAAGGACAACTTGTCAAACCAGAGAGACACACTCTGCTTTCTAATTGTAATTTTACTGCAATCTCCTTTCTCAAAGTGAAATAGCATTTGGTCTTAACTGAGGTTCATCTACTCCCAGAGGGCTTACCCTTTGGGAAAGAATGAGAGTGTTGGCTAAACTGATGGTGTAAGTGGCAGATTGTGTCATCTCTGTGGACAATAATCCTGATAAATAATAAAACACAGCATAGGCCGGGCGCACCCCACGCTGACCTTTTTCTCTCAGCTGTTCTGCCTCTGGAAACGCATGAATTCACATTTTTTTGTGAACACATATCAAAACCTGCAGCATGAAAGAACAACAAAGCAAAGTTCTGAGGTCTTCTGTTGCTCCAGACTTTGGGCTTCCTCACTTTCTAACGTCCCTCCTCCTCTGCAACTCAGTCCACACTTGCCAATGACTTCGACAATGTCAATAACCAGTGATTTTACCTGTTTTCTCATGATAGCTGGCTTGTTGTCATTCAGCAACTTTTAAATTCCTCCTTTTTAGTTCTTATTAGACATGCATGTGCACATTCTGGAAGTCCATCCCTTCTCATGTTTACCAGTTCTTTGATCAGTCCATTGCCAGTCGTTCATTCCAACTCTAAAAGGATCGTTTTTCTCAGTAGAAGCTGAACAAAAGAGTTTTTCAGCATCTGAGCCATGAACATTTGGTGCTTTTCAGGCACTGAAAGGCTGCCTTTAAAGTATGTTCTTTATGTTCTGCTGTGCGTGGTATTTAAAGTCTTTCCACGTGCTAAATTATTCACAGAAAGCTCTGCATATTGATCCCTTTCTGACGTTGCTGTTAGGTTTGTAAACACTGTCACTACATGATGTAGTGTCACCTGCAGAAACTGCTGGTCTGCTTGATCTCAGCTGCAGCCTCATTCCAGCTTGCCCTCCACCTTGCATACAGACTTCTTCCTCTACCACCCCCCCCATGTGTCTTTAGCCGTCTCTTGGCATATTTATTTAAACTGCTTGAACTGAATTACATGAATCTATGTCGGCTCCGTCCATCCGACGTATCGCCGTTACTATCAAGACCTGCTGATGTCGTTACAGTGACATCATCATTAAGCGACATATGTAACTTACAATATACTAGTTAAGAGCAATTAATTGCAACATTCAGGATATAAACACTTTACACTTTTGTTTTATTTCAATTTATTTTAACCTTTTGGTTTCTTTGAATTATTTGTGTTACTTTTTACATCATGAACTAATCCACCTTACAGGGTGGAGGCAGGTGATGCTGCACATGCCAGTCATGCAGTACTAGCAAACCTTTATGCGACCTGGTAATCATCTCAGAGTCATGTGACTAATCCACTATAAAGCCTCTGTCCACTCCTCAGACTTTTTATTTGCATCACTTTTTCATGTATTTATTACACTGATGAGACCATAGATAGATAACATTTATTCACTGCGCAGTGTCACTGTAATATGCTACAGATGGAGAACAAGACTGGTGAACCGAGAAAACCAACATCAATGAGGATGAAAGAATTTTATTGAATAAAAAAATGATTTAAAAAAAGCCCTTAAAAGCAAGTTCCTATAAAAGCAGTGGCCCAATAATAATAAAAAAAAAAAAAAACACATTAACGTAAGAGTTCGAGAGGATAAAATCTCTGTAAAACAGGAGAAATTGAAGAGCAGTAGTGAGGCAACAGTCTCCGCCCTGGGGATCCTCAACTGGTGGCGTCTGAAAAAAAAAATCTTCCGGCAGTATTCTGGTCACAGACACAGGAGCAGACAGGCTTTTTCAGACAGGAGTTGTGAAGATCCGCTCAGTACTGACCGCCCTGCTCTACCTGGTGTGTCTTCTGTGCAGCAACAGCCGTCCTCTCGTTCTGCAGGGTAAACCCATCTCTGCAACGTTCTGCTCCTTGTCATCCAGCCTTTCTGCTTTGTGCTGCCTCAACTTTGCCACCTCCAATCCACTCCCCTTCCTCGTGTCATAACTCTTCTTTCTAACAAGGTCCAAGCCATCAAGCCAGGCGCTCCTCTTCCTGGCTGCTGAGGTCCTCCTGTTGCAGGTGCATGTAGTTTCCCCTAGTTAGTCCAGTTGGAAGTGAGCAGTCTGGGCTTAGCAAAAATAAAAATAAAAACCATGCCATAAAAACCAAACAATCCTAAAAACACATGCAATAAATAAACCCATATAAAAATGAACAAACCACAATGCTTATTTCTGTCCTGTTACATCACAACATAAGAGGAAATTATATAAGAATTGTATAAAAAGAAGTAAATAGAAAATGTAGATTTAATGTATCATAAAATGTTATCTATGAAATATGCTACATTCAATGAGTTTTGGCACAGATGTACAGCTGTGGTTAAAGGACGAAAGATGTGACAAAATCAAAATACCATCAAGAACTCTCTTTACATGCCTTTCTTTAGGGAAAGCGTGGAAAGAGTGGCACTCTTTTAGGGAGAGAGTGGAGTGGAAAGAGAGGACACTAAATTTGCTGTTATATGCCAACTACCTTGATCATTACAACAAAGCTGTTGATGTTTCATATTGCTGCAAAGTAACTGGAGCAGAAAGTAAGACGGAAACTATTTTGCTGATTTCTGGCAAAAACCAGATGTTGCCATGGGGCTTGTGCATGGAGCATTAGTTTGTTTTCAGGAGCCTTGCAGTTCCATCACTTGATGGAGTAACACCACCACTACCACAGGGTCAGTGTTGAGCAGTGAAGCTGATGTGAGGAGGAACAGCAGGAGAAGGACAAAGAAGAAAACTGTGGACATGGTGGTAGCTTTTGAAAAAAAAGACTGAGTGTGTTGGGGGTTTACAAACAACTTTATATCAGTGCATCACCACTATCTACCTTTGTCTGAAGCTGATGCTCATGAATGGGCAAGACATTGTTGGATCCATTTGATTTGAATCAGGTGTGTTGGTGCAGTGAAACAACAAAAGCCTGCCAGATACTGGCCCTCGTAGGCTGCAGTAGCTAAACAAGACAAATGAAGCCACTACTCTTACTTATCTCCCGGATGAAAAAGGCCTTAGTTCTTATGTGTCTTGACTGGTGTTAAAATATGGCAATTCCCTGGAGTTGCTTATCTCCTTAAACACAACTAGTTTCGCATGTGTTTGTGTTTAAGCGGCAGAAATAAGCTGCTAATTTATTCCTCAAGGTTCTTATTATACAAAGACGTTATTGTAATTGCAGTCATATACGATTCTTCAGCTGGTTTATTTCTTCCAGGTAAATGTCATTTACATTTTTCAAATGGCTTCAAATGCACTCTGTTGACTGAATGTAGACTGCGGGAAATGTGCGTTTCTGTCAAAGCAGGAGAGGCACGTTGAGTCTGTGTGTCTGTGCAGAGTTTTAAGCCAAACAGATGTTCATCAGCATTTCAGAGTGTTCCTGTGAAGCCATTTCACTGCATTACCAAGAGCACACTAATTACCTCGGTGCATGGGGAGTTGAGGGAAAGCCGACCATAAACACACACACACATACATGCACACACACACTTTCCACACAGAATTACACTCATTCAGAAAAATTCCATCATCATCATCATCATGAGCTTTACTGATCTTTGAGGTAAAGCACAAAACAAAGAAAAATCCAAAGTATAATTGATCAGAAGAAATTTATATATTTGGAAAAAGCATTTCACAAAATTGATCACCATAAATTATTGGTGTTAGAGGAGTTGTGTTGGAGAAGGTAAAGCATTACCTAAGTAACAGACAGCAGTTTGTGAAATTGGTTTGTTCTTTGTGTATGGACATAACCTGTGGTGTCCCACAGGGGTCGGTGTTGGGGACTTAGTATTTATTTTGTACATTAACAAGATCTGTAAGGTGAAGATTTTTTTCAAAATTATTTTTGCTGATGGTGTGAACATGTTTTGCTCTAAGGCCAATCTACAGACATGATTGGATGAAATCACCTCTGAGCATGATAAGTTAAAAGTTTGGTTTGACATAAATAAATTATCTGTAAATTTGAGAAAGAGTAAAGTAATACTGTTTGGTACTTAAAACAGAAAAAAAAATATGTAAATAATCAAATTAATGGGTTTCCAGCTGAAAAAATTTAATTAAATTTCTCAGGGTGATGATAGATAATTAACTAAAGTGGAAATCACATATTACTGTAAGCACTTGCAATCAATACTTTCAAGAAACATTTTGATCCTCAATAAAGCAAAACATGTTTTTGATGATAAATCTCTTCTCATTCCGTACTACACATTAATTTATCATATTTAAATCAATGTTCAGAGGTCTGGGGCAACATGCATAAAATCACTGCATCCTTTAATCATTCAACAAAAGGCAGCAATGCACATCACCCAACTCACTTTTCCTACCATCAGATTACTGATATTCACAAATCTTGTTCAATTTCACACAGTAAAAATAATGTTTAGGGCAAGAAATTTCAGGAAATTTTCAAAGACAGATGCTGTGTTCCCATTATACCTAGAGTTTTGCAAAACTTAAATATCACAATCAATCCTCTAGGTCAAAACTGAAGTCTTTATTTGACTCTTTAACAAAATTTGACCAAAAAAAACAAAAAAATTACTATATTTTTTTTATCTCTCATGTGATTGATCCAAAATATTGCAATGTAATCTATTACTTTTTTCTATCCATCAGGGTGCAGGAGACCACAATCATTTGGTGCAAAACAGGGTTTTCAGTAAAGTTTTTACCATAAAGTGATGCAAAGTGTCTCTAAAACTGTATGTGTAAAATATTATTTGTTTGGCTTTATAAAGTTAAAAACGTAAATAAAAACACCTACATTTAATAATAAAAAAAACCCTTTAAAATATTGGTGTAACAATTTTGTGCTCTCCTGAACTGGTTGTTTAGATTTTTTGATATAAAAATATATCACAAAAGTGTAACAGAAACACTTTTGCCGTATTTACACATGATGTAAGGGGTCATGTGACCTGTTCATTCCTGTTAAAGATGGTGCAGTATGAAGCAAACAACAGCAAAATGTAGAGTTTTACAGTAAGTTAAAAAGGAAGAAGGACTCCAAAAACCCATGGCAAATCCTCTGCAGCATGTAGAGAACCCTGAAATAATTTTATGTGTCTACAGTCCATAAGGCGCAATTCTTGGAAAATCTCATCAACATTTTTCAAGAACTGCAACTTATGCACTAAATAATGTTCAACGGAAACACCAGCAAATGGCAATCGTAGTTTATCAAAATTTTACAATTATTGCTTTTATTTTGTGATAACTGTTATGGAAACCAGCTAGAGAGGGAGGATATAATTTAAGGGTTAATCTAAACTTAAAAAAAAAAAACAAATAATGCATGTAAAACAAATAGAATTTTTGTTGTGTCCATATGTAATGAGGATGGGGCTTTAATATTGTTAAGGGTACATATTTGCTAGTCAAACAAATGCGCTGTATGTATTCTTAAGGGTATTTTTAGCTCTGATGTGAAAATCTTGATTAACTCAGCGCATGTGTAGTCCCTTAATACACTCAATAGTTTCCCTACATTATCTCAAAATTAATCTAATACTACCATATGACTAGATTTGCACTGCTATGTAGCCTCACGCTAACATCAATAGCCACCTGGAAAGCATGTCTCTTTGCTCCTCCAGTGTCTTGTTAGTTCCCTGAGGAGGCACCTGGGGTGTTCAGTCAGATTTTGAAGATGGCCAGATCAATCCTGTCCTCTCTACTGGCTCCGTTGATGCGTGTTGTTGCCATCCTCAGTAAAAACAAAACTGACACAGCAAACTAGTGAATGTGGTAAACATCAAGATGGATTCAAATCATGCTCAGATTCAGTGCTGCCAAGCCAACTTGTTTGGACAATTTTAACCAACTTTGGGCTTGTTTTTCTTAAAAGTCACCTGAAATATTGTCAGTTGCAAGTCGCAGGTTTTTTGCAGATAGTTGCTTACTTGGGATTGTCCTGCTTCTTGCTATAATATCCTGTTTTATGAAAGTTATCTGCAACAAGCCAACATTTCCTGGTTCAGAAAACAGTTCTTTTTCTCAGCAACTATGTCTACAATCCTGTTTCTTTGGTTACTGTGATCATCAGAACACCCCTACCCACAAATATGTGCACACAACCTACTTCACATTACAGAGTCACAATAACAGAGGGAAAAATAAGAGTTTATTAGGGATGAGACTTTAATTCCATACAACTAAGTATTGTCAGCGCAGGCTTTCCTGGTACTCTGACGCACACATCAGAGACAAGCTAAACAACATCGGAACATATTCAGCAAGTTTTTAGACCCCTTTAGCAACTATTAAAAAAACCAGTTACTAGCAACAAATGTAGGCTTTTTTTTGGCGATATTGGACACTTTTGGAAACATATTGTTGGGCTCCACCCATGTCTGGAAGCTCTCACAAAAGGCACCAGAGAGGTTACATGATGTGCGTTATATTATGGTTATAGTAAAGAGAAGTTATATTATATCTGTCTGATTCCTTTTCAGAAACATAAACTGAATTGATCCATTCCTGCGTGCGCACATCTGTCTGCTACTGTGTTGCAATGCTTCGAGGTCCAACCAAGTGAGACTGCTTTAGCGACTTTCAGCTCATTCAGACATGAACTTGACATTGTCAGCTGCTGTTAAGTTAATGGAAAAGAGCGTGTGTCTTAAAAAGGCTTAACATGCTGAACTCACAAGAGGTCAGCGACAATATGAAATATGGTATTACATGACGACAAGCACGGTTGGGCCTGAGAGTCCCTGTAAGGGCTCTTCAGTTTGTAGCTTCTGTCAAGGTCATGGAAGGACTGTAGAAGATAAAGGCCTGTGTGTACGTGTGTGTGTGTGTTTCTGTGTGTGTGTCCTTGCATCCTCGCCAGCTGGCAGGTTCCCAGCCTGCTATCAGTGTCGTCCCCTCTCCGGGAGACAGATCCACTGTCTTGTTAAGAAGGTAAGCAGAGAATCTGACTGCCCTCTCATTTTTGCCTCTCCCTTCACCTTCTTCTTGTCTCCATCACTCATTGTTCTTGTCCTTCTGCCATCCTCTTTAATATCTGCCCAAAAAGAAACAGTGAGAAGTGTGCAACGAAATCCTCAGTTTTTTATTTTGTACAATCAGATAATAAATCTTAAATCCAACAGTGTGAACACCTGCACCCCGCGGCATGTCCTCACAGGGACCGAAACACACAATTATTGTGACGCCACATGACTGACATTCTTTTTTTTTTTTTCTTTCTGTCTCGAGGACTGCAGGGTGGACAGATAAAGGGACGTTGGGATGCAGTGATGAAGGAGAAGCGGGATGCCAAGAGGGGGAAAAAAAACGTGTGATGGCGGTGGCTTAAACAAGCTGACTAATTGGGCACAAGAGGCCTCACGAGTTTCGAAACAGAACCTTCAAAAACCACTTTTCTAATAACCCGCTGAGGAAAAGCTGCAGATGTGATAAACATGAATATTGTTTATCACATCCTGCAAACACTTGTTTGCAAAAGTGTCGCAGAAACAGGAACATGATAGGTGTGTGAACTTGGATGTTATAAATTCTGTTTGAAAATACAAAGTTCATGCACGTTAACAAAAAGTGAAGATGATTTCAAGGCAGGGAAATAAAAGGTTTGTGTCCTCCAAAGACATGTGTACATGTGTAAGCTTTCTACCACCCACTCACACACATGCACACACACACACATTTAATATAATAGGAGTCCCTCAGAACTCAAAGCAGTTGCATTATTAAACAGCAGGACTAGGATAGCCTGCAGTGTGTGTGTGTAGGTGTGTGTGTGTGTGATGTCTGAAGAGACAGAGAGGGAGAGAGAGATGTGCTCCTTTTACAACCTATAAATACACCTGCATCTAAGAATCCCTTGTCTTTTGTTTTCTTAATCTTTTTTTCCTGTGTCACTTCTCATCTGTGCTGGAGCTGCAGAACTTAGTTGAAAATCAGCATCTTTTAAAATATAGTTCAAGTTAAATACAAATGTTATCTGGCACAAAAGTATGATACAGTACTTTGGGATAATAGCATCACCCCCCCCTTTGTCTTTAAATTCTCTGGGATTTAAAGACAATGGTGGCTTATGCCTCAAGAGATGACATGACAAGTTGTCCCTCTCGCCACTGGCAACATCGTAATGATGATGAGTTAAAAGTAACATAAAATGCAGTTATTAAAGAAGCAGTACTGCACTTGATAACCATGATACTGTCTAATTTTCTTCTTTTTAAGGGCAGTGGAAACATTCAACAAAGTTAAACTGAACTTTCCCACTGAGTTGTGCCTTAATGACGGCTGATTCAGCATCTTGCGTCCTGTCTCTTCTCTGAGCTCTCTCCAGCAAGAAAGTTAGGCCCATGTTGATTCTAGTCTTACCTTTTCCTCTGTTCCTTTTGTTGCTCTTTTTCAACAGTAACATCATTTTGGGTGTCTTTTTCTGAATTAGCCAGGGTAAACGTTCAAAACAGTCTGTTTGTTGATATCCAGTTGCTAGCATGTGATGCTGTGGTGTAAAGCCAAATGCTGGCACAAAGCAGTGCAACAGGACAGAAAAAAACCATTTGTAAAATGTAGTTTCTTAGCCAATGGACCCTGCAGCGACTCCAGGAATGAACATTAGAAATCCCATTGTGCAATCATAAAGCACAGAACATTAAGGATTACAATTATATAATTAATTTCCAGAATGTATTTCAATTTAGATACAAACATCTAACACAAAAGTAGAACTCAGTATTATAGGATAATAGCAATTATGCCTTTCAAGTTTCTGGCTAGAACCTTGACTGGGGAATACTGCTCCAGTTGTCTCAGCTTTGAAGAGTGCCTTTTCCAGACGGCACGTTTCAGCTCCTTACCAAGATGCTCAGTAGGATTTAGGTCAAGGCTCACATAGAGGCCACTTTAGAATGGTCCAATGTTTTCCTCTTGGCCATTCTTGAGTGTTTATAGCTGTGTGTTTTGGGCCATAGTCCTGTTGCGATGACCTGCGACTAAGACCAAGCTATCTGACACTGGCCAGCACATCTCTGCCTACAACCCTTGATAGCCTTGAAATTAGGACGAGGTGTTCGAGTGGTTAAGGCGGTGGACTGCTAATCCATTGTGCTTTGCACGCATGGGTTTGAGTCCCATCCTCGCTGTGTTTGCGTGTGATCACTAGTGTGTGTGGCACTAGTGATCTCTAATCAAAAACTCAAAAGCACCTTATTAATAAGACTCCAAAATGTAAATCATAGTTTCAACAGATTGCAATCCAGGATTGATTACACTGACTGTAGTAACTTCTTGTTGGGGCAGCTGTAGCTCAGGAGGAAGAGCAGTTGAAGGACAACTGCTCTTCCTCCTGGATCAATTCCAGGCTTCCCCTGAAATGCTGAAGTGTCCTAGGGCAAGACACTGAACCCCAATGTGCCTATCGGGGTGTGAATGGGTGAATGTGACAAGTAGTGTAAAGTGGTCTGTATGACTAGAAAAACACTATAGAAGTACAAGTCCATTTACCAAATTCCATTGTACCCTGCACAAAATTAAGACATCCTAAGCCAGATGCAGAAAAGCAGCAGAACATAACAGAGCATGTTTCACAGTAGGGAGTAGCAGTTCTTTTCTCAACATGCTTCATTTTACCATCAGTGAACAAAGAGCTGATGTGGCAAAAAGTTCCATTTTTTTCTCATCTGTCCACAGAACATTCTGCCAGAAGCTTTGTGGCTTGTCAACATGTAGTTTGGCAAATTCTAATCTAGCTTTTTATGATGTGTTTTCAACAATGGTGTCCTCCTTGGTTGTCTCCCACTGAGTCCACTTTGGCTCCAACAACGGATGGTGCGATCTAACACTGAGGTTTCTTGACCTTGAAGTTCACCATTAATATCTTTAGAAGTCTTTCTGGGCTGTTTTGTGACCATTCGTGTTATCCGTCTCTTTGATTTGTCATCAATTTTCCTCCTGTGGCCACATCCAGGGAGATTGGCTACAGTCCCATGAGTCTTAGATTTCAGAATAACATGTGCAGCTGTATTCACAGGAACTATTGCTTGGAGTGGCTCTTATAGCCTTTACCTTTAACATGCTTGTCTACAATTTTCTTTCTGATCTCCCGAGACAACTCTTTCCTTTGCCTCCTCTGGTCCATGCTCAGTGTGGTACACACCATGTCACAAAACAACACAGTGGCTACCTGTAGCCAAACAACACAGTGGCTATCTGTAGCCAAACAACACAGTGGCTATCTGTAGTCTCATATGTAGGCCCTTGATGGATTACAAGATTGTAGACACCTGTGATGGGGAATTAGTGGACACACCTTGGATTTAACATGTCCCTGTGGTAACATTATTTTCAATCTTGTCTTGGGGTACCATCATCTTTGTCCAGGCCTGTTTCATGATTTATTTTTCATATAATTCTGTTGAAGCATGGTAAAAGTAATGTTGGTAAATTCATTCATTCATTCATTATCCTAACTGCATAGTCCAATGAAGGCTCATGTAGAAGCTGGAGCCTATCCTAGCAGTGTTTCGGCGAAAGGTAGGGTACATCCTGGACAACTCACCAGTCCATCGCAGGGCCACACAGAGACAAACAACCACTCACACTCACTCCTATGGGCAATTTAGTGTAACCAATAAATTAACATGCATTTCTTTGGACGGTGGGAGGAAGCCGGAGTACCCGGATAGAACCCACACAAACACTGGGAAAACATGCAAACTCCAAACAGAAAGGCCACTGTCCAAGCCTTGAATCAGCTGAGGATCAAACCAGCAACCATCTTGCTGTGAGGCCACAGTGCTAACCTCTATGCCACTGTGCAACCCATGTTGGTTAATTTTCATTTAATTTTTATTTATTTTTTCTTTTGTCAGATTCAAATTTTTTCTGTGACCATTGTGAGTTTTTATTTCATTGAGTGAAGGGTACCAACAATTGTGTTTATGTGTGTACATAGACCATTGACATAGTGCAGTAACATAAAAAGGCAGCTTAGCGATCTGCCTTTTTACGTAAATGATTTTATTTGGTCAAACGTACTGCGCATTCACAAACACACATCATTGCGATGATATGAGAGGAAACGGCAAAGCCGCGCTATGCCTTCAAGAGGACCTTCTTCTCACTTTCACTTAAGTCTTCATAACTTTTTTTCTATTTTTATAACTTTTACAACTGATTTTTTTCCCAGTGCCCATTATAGATCATGGGTCAGACTCCTGTTCCATACAGACCGCTGAAATATTGATTAGACAAATTCCTCTCAGGTTTTTTAGAACACCTTGACCTTTGCAACCTGTAGTATTATTCTAATCTGGCTCAACCTTTAACACATGATCAGACTTGTCCTCGGGTATGTTAGTCAGAACTACTTCATTTAAAGAAACATCTTAGAAAGCAACTGGATTTTTGTGGAATATTTTAGACCAGATTAATTTAGTCCTACTTTAAATTTGGCCCTTAATGCAAAACTGTCCAATAAGGTATGCTTCAGTAAGGCAACAACTCAAAGTTAAAATGTCTTTTTGAAGTAAATTTACCTTAAAAAGTCTAGTCGGGTAGGGTTTGTACATATTTTGGTTTGACACTTGTGTATTTGGCCCCATCACCTGAACCGTTCTGACCTCCAAATGACTGTTGCCTCTTTCGTACGATGCAACAGCCATTTTGCAGCTTTTTCAAGAAATTCACTAAATCTGACTGTTTTTGCACAAATGATTCAAGTTCTGTGCTTTTGTTCCAGTGGATTGTTATCAATCATGTAACATGCAAAGCATACTTTTATATATATATATATATATATATATATATATATATATATATATATATATATATATATATATATATATATATATATATATATGTATGTATATATATATATGTATATATATGTATATATATATATATATGTATGTATATATATATATGTATATATATGTATATATATATATATATGTATATATATATATATATGTATATATATATATATATATATATATATATATATATATATATATATATATATATATATTTATTTATTTATTTATTTATTTATTTATTTTTTTTCTATGTAGGATGAATATTATTGGGAAAATGTAAGTCAATTAAATTACTGTGCCAATTCACAAGTCAACTCAGTGCACTCTAAAAGATTCAGTCCATTTCAGTCCAAATATAATTGAATTAAATCGATGACATTATCCACATTAGTCCATTTTATAATAACTGTGTCCATATAAACCAATTAGCCAGGGAAACCAATAGATTGCATTAAATCTGCTTTCTTATTCAATCCCTAACCTAAGCATGCATGACGCAAAGATCAACACCTCCAACGGAACCAGGCAGGACATGAAAAGAACTGGAGAAAAAGGCCAAAAAGTCAGGGAAACCTGCTGAGAAAAGGGGAAACACAAGTGGATGATCAAAATAATGTCATATATTTACACATGACAAAAAATAGAGAAAAATGGAGATAAGTGCTCGGCATACAGTGGAACGTTCCCCAGCAGCATACACCCATTGCAGCATAACTAAAGGGATGGCTAAGGATCACCAAGCAGGATATAATTATAAGCTCTATTCAAAAGAAATGTTTGAAGTCTCATTTTAAAGGGTGTCTGCTTCCTGAATCCAACTGGTTCCGCATAGAGGAACCTCATAACTGAAGGTTCCTCCTCCAATTCTAAAGTACCCATAAAATGTTTGGACACACTTTTCCATTAAATCTAATGGGAAAGTATGTCAAAATAAAAGTAACATTTCTAAAAATTTTGACAAAGAGCGAGTTGCAGGGTTGTGGACTGCAAGTTTTCCACTTGCTGGGGAGCATGAGCTTTAACTCTTAATTTCCTTTTATAAATCCTTGTAAAACGTTCCCTGTTGTTTGCTATCAATGATGCTGTCAACGATTTCCATCTCCACCTGCGTCCATATATACCGCTCTGGTCATGAAACCCCCTACGTCACATCTGGCGGCATGTAAATGCATAAAAGGTGTGTCAATTGCACTATTGCCAAATACTTCTATTTCAGCACATCAAAAAAAAAAAAAAAACTCATGACAGTATAAAAACCTTTTAGCAATATTTGAGTTTTTTTATGTAGATATTTCCATTACCAGTTTTTTATTGCAATGTATATGTTTAGCACAGTTCTATGGGAAACTAAAATGGGGCTTATGACATCTGGGAGACACCATGGACTAAATTTTTTTTAATATGAGTAAGGAGAAGAATCGCATATCCCATTCTGAATAGTGAGAATGAAGAGAAGCTTAAATTAGAAAAATATCCTTCTAATTCTTACATTGATAATATCCTTCAAATGTTGGAGTTGAACAGTATATTCTTTGTTTGTTTCCTGAAGTAGCACAGTAAAACAACAACATCACGATATGTTACTTTTTTAAGTTCTTTTTTGTTGTGTGTCAATTTACCCCATTTACTGTTAATTATATGGTGCTCCACTTGCACTTTAGCCCTGATCCAAATCACTTAGTGTCTACTTTTAACAACATAAAAAAGATACGAAAAATTAAAAGTACATATTAATTTCATGTAAAATGTGCATGAACTGATTCATCTTTTATATGCAAAGTCATGAGATCATGTTGACTTGGAACAAAAAAATGAGGCTTCAGCCCAGTTTTATATGAATAATTTGCTCAATTTATTAACACTGGCAAAATGTAGAGCAGAAACAGTGAGTTAAAAGTCTTACTTTGCCTTACTTCATCTTGTTTCAGCACTCGATCATCCGAGTCAAACAAAACTGTTTCCCTGTAGTAAAATTGAACTCTATGTTATTTTAGTTCTTACTTTGACATGAAAAAAGGCATAAATAAAACGTTCTGTGACAGCTTCATGGTTTTGCTGTGGCAGTGGGTTGAATTTCATCTCTGTTTCTTAGAAATTGATCATCCTTAAGTAACAGATAATGACGTGGCCTTAACAAGCAACATTTTAAATGTCAGCGATGTTTCCTCTCTAAATGAAAAATGAAGTGTCACAACCACAGTGTAGATCAGACTGAGTGTCATTCAGCGCAGTCTCTAAAAGTGCATCATGTCTTGGAGAGACAGGAACGTATCACTGCAGTCACAGTAGAAAAGAACACTTAGTTAAAGGTATGAATACGAACCATTTTACATAGTTCTTGTATTTCTTTTTAAAAACCTGAATAGCAAGCCGATCACTCCCACACAGACTCTCTTTTTTCGTTCCCTCCCCTGAAAGTTGGAGAGGGGGGCCGGGGTATTGAAAGTATAATTTATAAGCTCATCTCATATCGCACAGGTATTCCTTCACCGCTGCTGCTATTCTGACGAACAAAACGCCATCTAGTTCATTCCCTGAACAATTTATCTTCACAGATTATTCTCATGTCCGCGGATCTTGTTAAAAATATACCATGTTGACGGCAGGAACCATTTGCATAACTTTTTTTCCTTTTTTAAAGAAGGAGTTGGAGTTAACAGCCCAGCTGCTGGCAGCTTTGCCCACAGAAGGTAATGGCTCACTCCTCAAAAGCAACACGTAAAACAAAAGTTTAGCTTTTCAGAAATATCTGCATGAAATTGCAGCAATTTCATTAAAATGTGTTTAACGCTCATGCCAAGATGACTTTTTAGGAGGGAAATCGTCATTTAAGCCATAATATGAGAACCATTAATGGTTGTGACTCTTTTCATAGTAATCCTTTTAACAACAGATTAAATATTAACAAAGATAGTTGATTGACAGTCTCCTACTTCTGAAAAGAGTTTCATCTGTTAATTTAGTATGTTTCGCCCCATATAATGGTTCGTTTAGACGGTTCCTGTTGACTAGATTACTGTAATGATCTTTTAACAGGACTTCTTCATAGAAGCATTAAAGCTAAAGCTTTAACTGTGACTAAAAGATCTGAACACATCCCACCAGATTTAACATCTTTACACTGGTTTCCAGTCAGTCACAGAATACTGATAGTTTACATATGTCAGTTATATGTTCAGAGAGTATAACCCAAAAGGAGCGCTTTGGTCCAAAGACTCAGGTAAACTACTCCAGACAATAAATAAACAGAGTCTCTGTGACGTCACCCGTATTTTACTGAAGAGCTAAATTGAAGCTTGGTGGGAGGCTGCCACTGGCGCCATCTTGGCAGTGTCACTCATGTAATTGCTCCAAGTAAATACAAAAACGAGCAAAGAGGTGGTGCTGAGCATGTGGGTGCATGATTGAAACCCATCAAACTCCGAGCTTCCTGTAGCTAAGAGCCAACATGAGCTAACCAGCTAATGAAGCCAGGTGTGCTGTTAGCCAGCTAAAACCATGGCTGTGTAGTGTGTTACGCTCTCCCTTGTAATGTCAGATACCCATCAATCAAAAGGACACGCAGCATTTAGCTGTTATGCTGCAAAAAAGTGGAACAAACTGCCAGTGGAAACTTAGATCAAGGTTAAAACATTTGTTTTTCCCATGAATCTAGGTTTTAAACTCTGCAAATAACTTGTAACTTATCTTGCTTTCAATATTTTAAATTTGATTTACGATTTTGTCATGATTTTATTGTGATTTTTTTTCTATTTAATGCTGTTTTTACTACTTTTTAAAGCTTTCTTTGCATTATCTGTAATGATTTTCATGTTTTTAATTTTTCATAAAGCATTTTGATTAGTCTCTTACATGAAATGTACTGTAAAAATGACCATGCCTTGCCTATGAAATTATTTTAAGTGGAACTTTCTTTGTTTTGTTAACTTTTTAAATAATTGAGAACCACAATACTCTGTTTTGTGTAATTCTGTTAAGTAATTTTGTATTTGTTTTTAGTCACTTTGAAGTGTCAAACTAGAAGTGATTGCTCAGTACACCAATAATTTATGCTCCTCAAACTCTGAGTCAACCTTGCATCCACAAAGAGCACCGTGCCGCAATTACAGATATTTAGGATTCAAATTTCACATTAGCAACCTCACTAATAAGCTTCTTTCAAGTTACCCATTCCTAAATTAAAAGAAAAAAAAGATTTTCATAAACATCCTCCTTCTCCAGAGCTGGGTTGTTCAGTTTGCTTTCAGTTCAGTTCATCACATGGGAGGCAATTAAGCCAGTGGAAAGCAGTGTACTTTAGATAGACAGGCAGCGCACCATCATTTTAACACTGTGTGGGTTTTTTCCCAACACAGCTACAAACTGGAAGACACTCTGCTGATGTGCTGCAGCTGATGAGAATCCAGAGAAATATTTAAACCAGTTATTGTTTGTTTGCAGATTTTATATCCTATATATCCATCCATCCATCCATTTTCTTCTGCTTATCCAAGGTTGGGTCCCAAAAGCCAACAGGTCCAGAAGGGAGACCCAGAAACCCCTTTCACCAGTAACACTTTCCAACTCTGTATCAGGTATCCTAGCTTTACTCCAAGCTCTGTCCATGTGTGAGCTCCTCACCTCATCAGGTTGCCAAAGTCCAGTCCCCACGATCTATTATCCTGCAACTTTTAGACCCATTCCTTCTCCAACACACCGGTATCAAATGAAAGGCTCATTACTAGGCCTCTGCAGAGCTGAATGACACATGGATGAAGGAATTCAGCCATTTCATTCAGGTTTGTTGGAGAAGGGATATATCTAATTTTTTAACCTGTCTTGTCCAGCATCACAAAAGCATGATGATGTTCTGGCTGCTGTATTGTGCTGAAGAGAGTTACTTTGAGGATTTACAAATTTACAAGAGGAACTTTTTAGATATGAGGGTCTTCCTCCATCCATCCATCCATCCATCCATCCACATTTATGAGGCTCCCCTTAAATCTGAAATGTTATTCTTCGTTATCATATTATTTATGTTTTTTTTATTAATTCCTTTCTTGTTGATTCTGTTTGCAATCACTGGAAGCACAACTAGCAGCTTCATTAATTCTGAACTATTTAATTCCTCGATCATGTAAACCTTCATTCCGCTCTAAGTTAATTCTGGTCATTTTGAGCATGCTCGTTACCTTGTCCTGTCCCGATGACGTGCGTTGTTTTGTCTCCCGTGTTCTGTGATCTATCTTTCTTCTCCTTCTCAGTTGCAGCAAAAAGTGAATCAGTATGCTCGTGTTGAGCTGGTACTTCAAAGTTATCATAAAAATGGCGGCAAAACTGGTATTTATTATGACGTTTTTACAAGTTATGACTGAAAAGACGAGAAGCAGGGAGTGAACTTTGTTTATTTCCAGTACAAATCGTACACCTCTGTCCAATCAAAACCCTTCCCAACCTGCCGCTCTAAAGAGGAATTAAGTAAGGACGTGTTTCATGTAAACCTCCATCCAGAATTATTTTCATGTAAACTCGAAGGAGAAGATGTTGATTCCAAAATATTCAATTCTGAATTATTAATTCAGAACATCATGTAACTGTAGCCAGTGTCTATTCCTTTTCCTTTTGCCAACCTTGTTTGTAGCATTCATGAACAGGATGTCAGGACACAGGGAGATCAGGGCATCTGGTTTGGGAACATCAGGATACACCACTGCTCATTGCTAGTTACGCATGTTGTTCCTCAGGCCAAAGTCTTCAATGCACATTAGGTAGTTCTGGAGCTGAGTGTGAAGCAGTCAGATAAAAGTACATCTCTTCAAGTCTGAGCCCATGGTTCTTAACCTAGAAAAATAAGGTTTGGGGATTCTCACCCATGCTACATTATTTTTTTTTACTGGCAGATCATGCAACATTAGTGTTCTAGGGTTAAACAGGGCAGGATGAATATCTCCCTACATGGTTAAAACAATCTGCTTTTGTCTACAACCTGTAATTTTATACTGTTATGCAGCTGTACCTGTACTGTGTGTCCAAGACAAAATTCCCCAAGAGGGACAATAAAGTTGATCTTGTCTTAAATCTTATCTTATCTTGAACAAACCAGAGAGCGATAGAGAGAGAGAGAGTTAAACGCTGAACCCTGCCAACTAATGGATGAACTGATAAGAACAATGTCAATGTAAAAGATGCATGAAAGTATGAGGGCGGCAACGACGTCCCGTTTTACGTACAAAAGGCAACATAAATGGGCCTTCACTGTTCACAGAACAATAAAGATTAGGAATGACAAAAAGAGTGTAAAGATTGTTGGCGAAGCAGGTTGACAAGTGAGTGGATCCAAGTCATCCTGGATTTTCTCATGTCAACATGAGAAGATAGAAATTAAACTAAATAGGCACATGTTGATGATACCACTCATTAAACAGGATAATGTGTCATGAAGCTTGTCATCATCATCATCATCATCATCATTAGTAACTTTAATCTGCAGTCACAACTATGGCATTTTCCAGAGCTTAGCCAGTAGTATAAGAAACTACATGAAAATTGTTCAAAAAATTTTAAAAATGAGGAAAATCAGGGGTGTGAAACCATTTTGAAATACTTGTCAAGTCCTCCCCCTTTTCTCTACAATAACTTATATGTTTTTGTATCATTTGGTTTTGTTTGTTTTATTTTTACTTGTATTTTATTTGAAATGAAAGTAACGAACTTTTAACAAATAAGAGTTTTAAAAATATTTGGGATCGAGTAAAATACTGATGACTCAAAAGTTTATTGGTTTTATTAGATATTTCTTCTGCTGTCAATACACATAGTATCATGAACAAACAGATTTAAGTAATTATTTGGGATGATTGATGTTTTAAAACGGTTTGTATCGTATATAAATGAGAATTTTTGTGGGTTTTCATTCATCAGGTGATGTGTGGATCCACTTTCTGGCGAACCTCATGGTTCTGTTTCGAGCCCAGTTTTGTTTTTACTCGACATGTTTACACTTGGCCAAATTATTAGATATTACAAAAATACTTCCTACTATCTCCCTGCTGACACCAATATTTATAATGTTCTTTAAGCGCCTGAGAGTTCCACAGATTATCAAGATTCTCAGGTGACTGCCTGACAGGAAAATAAGAAAAACAGCTCAACTTACAACTTTTTAAATTTAAACACTGATAAAAAAAAATAAACTCTGAATACTCTTCCAGATCACGTCTTTCTGGAAATTTTCTCTTCCATTCAGCAGAGCCTCAGAGGTTTGGGAGTGATATTTGACAGTTTAATGTCTTTAGAGCGTCGCTCCACACGTCGCTTGTCGTTTAAGTAATATTTCATAATGCAGACTCCTGGTTTTGACATCTCAAAGAGATGATTACGTCTGCTGAGGACGCCATGTTTTGACTGACGTTTATCTGTTCATGTTCAAGATAACTCAAAAAGTTATGGACAGATTTTCATGAAATTTTCAGGAGTTTTTGGAAATGTGAAAAGGAAGAACTAATTTAATTTTAGTGGTGATCCGGATCATCGTTTGGATCCAGAAATTTTTTCAAATTTGGCAGAGGTTTGCCATCTCCGAGTAGTTTTCTTGTTACTCATTCTTTCTTTACATTAATGTAACAATCTTTTTGTCGTTGTTTCACTTTCAACATGTCCGACAGCAAATCATCGCACAAGGAAGTGGGGATCAGCCTTCAGAAAATAATCGCGTCCCCCTCAGGACTGCAGCAGCGTAGGGGAGCGGGACTCAAACCGCAAACGGTCAAGCAGCTCCACCACCGGAGCACCTGCCACCCGTAACAGTCTTCTTTCTTTATTTGTTTTAACAAAAGTGGCTTTAAATCGCCTTCAGACAGGCAAAACGCTGCAGCAAAACTTTTACTCCACGCTAACAGAAGGTCACACATCACTCTTGCCTGAGCTTCTTTTCATTAGTTGCCAGGAGATTTTAGAGTTTATTTTTAAAATCTTAGCTTTAACTTTTGAAGCCCAACATGGCTGAGTTTGTCGGTTGATGTCTGCCTGCTAAACCTTCGTCCCTGCTTTAAGGTCACCAGGTCAGAGGTTGCAGCTGACCTGATGACTTCTGTTTAAAATTCATGATGACCAAGGTTTCTCCTCTTCCATAACTTAGTATTTATATTTAAATAGTTTTTATTACTATTATTACAACATTTTTTTTTGTCTTGCTGAAGCACTGTGTGATTTTTATCTGTTCTACATGCCATACAAATACATTTTACTTTACTATTTAGACTTTTCTCAGAGGAAAAACTAATTTTACTTTGAATCAACAGGTTGTACCTACAAAAATGGACACAAAGCGCACATGACTTGAGCCCCCTCAAATCGTCCTCTGTCCTTCACACTCAAACAACTGCAGCATTCGGCAGTACACACACTGGCCATTTGGACAAAAATGCATTTAAGGCACTTCGTCATATTGATTTTTGTTTACTACAAGAAAATAGAGTAACTCCGTAGCAAAGACCAATAGTCAAACCATTATGTCTACTTTTATAGAACAGTACTGAAAGAAGCGCACACACACACCCACACACTGTAGCTAAGGACATTCTTGCACTTACCGTAGATGAGCAGCGCTGAGCTCCAGGGATCAATCAGATAACTAAACGAAAAATAAAAAAAAAAATATGGGAAGAGGGGTAAAAACAAAAAGCATTGTGAACAGACATATGGGAGCAAAATGCACTTAAGCTGAACAATCTTTCAGTCAAGCTCAGAAAAAAAAACCCAAATGATTAAGAGGCGAGGACAGAGGAGGAGTGCAGCTCTTGCTGTTATTTGGCTCACAGAGAGCATTGGTGAGCACAGACATGTTGGGATCTTTCTCATCTAATTTGTTTGGCTGTGTCCGGCCTCTTATTTCCCGAACAGGAATACTTGTCAGAAAGGGTGAGATGTGAAACTCTTTCTTTGACAAGGGCAGTTGATACTTTTGGAGATGAGCTATAAAAATAAGTGGGTCCAATGAAAGTCTGAGGAAGAGGAAAAACAAGCATCAGTACCTTTTCAGCTGTTAAGCACCCTACATGTCAAGTATTTTTTTTTTTTTAAATCAATTTTTTAAAGCAGAGGCAATTCAAAATATTCAAACATATTAGCTGTGGTTTCCATTTTTATTTATTCATCTCACCCGCCCTTCATTGTTGTTTTATTCATCCCACTAATCGGGGAGTTTCGCTTCTCCTGTTAAGATTTGTGCTGTTGTCATCCAGGGGGAGACAGACAAACATGGGTAAGAGACAGAAGAGCAGCATTAAATGAAGTCAGAGGAGCTTTTACCCTCTCTTTCTTCCAGCTCCGACTTGCAGAAATTCCAGAAGTTTCTTTTGTTCCCTCCTAAGGCTGCTTTAATTGGAAAAAAAAGTAACTTGTTTGTAATTCGGATAACCAGTGTAACCTTGGTGTAGAGAGCACAAAATGACACCAATCAGCAATAACTTTACAACCATCCACCTAATATTTATTAGGTTCCCCTTTTGATTCCAAAGCAGGCCCAGCCCACTGAGCCATGGACTCCACTAGACCTCTGAAAGTGTACAGTGGTATCTGGCACCAAGATGCATCAGGAGAGCCTGTGAAGCTGTGAACAGTGTTTAGAGGGTAGTCAACCTAACACCGATGCCGCTCCAGTACAAAATCCAGCTTTAGTCTTGGACGTTGCAAGATGTGAATTCAAATGATTAAACTTCTGGTTCTAGCACATTTAATGGTGACCTCGTTGAAATTTGGATAATTTGAGGGCCAAGTCAACGGATCCACATCGGCATGCAGTTTTTTGCATTACCACAGTCAATGAATTGGACTGGTGCCAATATATCTGTCCTAACTTTTGGGCACCCTGTTGCTGGGGTTGCAGTCTTACGAATCTGTCCTAAGAGAGTGGAGAATGACAAGCTGCAGTTCTTTGAATCATTGCTTATTCAGCTCTAAGAATAAAGCAGTAATGCTGGCACCATGCTTAAATATGTTTGGGATTTCTGTTTTTGAAACCACATGCCAAGTACACAGAACACAAACTGTTGGATGCCAACCATTCTCCTCTTTGTTTCTGTGTCACAATCTTCTTCATTAAGGAGAAGGTGTTTCTACGACATCACAGTATTATGTACCTGAAGCATCTAAACCAGTGTTCCTCATCGCATGTGGCTCACTGACTCTTGACTTGCGGCTCGTAAAGCAGCCACTGGTTTTCTGAAAATGCGATCTGAACAAGTCATAATGATCCTCAACGGTGCAGTTCTCTCCACAAACATGAGCTTCAGGCTGCTTGCAAAAACTTTGCTGTCATAACGGCCCTAACTGACCCTGTCAGAGTTGCCAGTTTCGGCTGATTTCAGCTGCACCGATCATATATATTGAAAAAGAAACACCCACATTCCAGAGACATTATTGTATTTTCACCATATACTGTTGCATAAGAATGCCATTACTCCGTGCAATATTTAGGATAATGATTCCTTGCAAAAAAGCTGAATGTTACTGATTTGGCAACGTAGCAGGATATGTAGTGGGGCAACGCCCTTTTTTTTTTTTGGGAGGGGGGGGTGGCATCTCTCCTCTTGTCTTAGAATGCTGAGTGCGGCTCTTGCTGCATTAACAGTGAGTATCACTGTTACCCAGCCCATATTCCATCTGTTCCAGGTAAAGGTAGTTACAAGTAGAAATGCAGCAGATATCATGCGTTACAGAACCAAACTGTACCAACCTGGATCCATTGGTGTAATCATTTATTTCCACTTCTTTACCAACAATTTTTATGTAGATGGTTTGTGTCTAAGTGAATGGCAGCACCCAGGGTTTTCCAGAAGAACCTCCACCCTGTATCTGACCTCTGATTTGGCTTTATGTATCACAGTGCCATTTCTTAAATAACACACAAATTCATCAATTCAGATAATATAAAAGAAAATGGGATTCATCAGACTATGTCACTTTATGTTACTACAATATTCAGTTCTGGTACTGTTGTTGCAATTTGAGTTGTTAAAATGGGATGTTTTGGGCACCTTGACTTGTCCCGAGCTCCATATGTATAAAAATGGAACACTGTTAAAACCTTTTCAGGGGTATTGTGCCTACAACATGATTTTATAAGGTAGATTTAATCTAATAAATATATTAGATTTTTTTCCTTTTCTCTCATTTAGTGAACCAAAAGTAAAACATGTGAATATTAGCGTGACTCAAGATTTTTAATCAAAAAGTTAGTTTTGTAGGACCACTGCTAAATTTAATTTCCCAAAACTCAATTTAACCGTGTTTACTTGAAGTGAAACAGCCGGACATGCCCACTGTAACGGATAAGTTCAACTCACAACCGGTCTCAAAAAGTTCCCTCTCACATGTTGCGCACTTCCAGAGAGAGAAGCCTGCTTCGTCTGAGACTGCGAACAACACAACATAAAAACATGTAAGTAGCATATTTGTTGCTTAATTATTGAATATTTACTGAAACTGCCTCGGCTTTTTTGCGGACAGTTTACAGTCAATGTACTGTTTTAGGCCTTCTAATCGCAAGCAGTTCTTTAGCTTTAGCAAATGTTTGCAGCAAAATTTAAAATGTCCAAAGCCTTATTATTTCCACGTTTTGTTTAATGTCCCGCAGTCCTGAGGCGGCGTTGGACTTTCCATTTTCTGTAACATAATTCAAATTCACAAATTCACATTAAAAAAAATGTAATGGAAACACTTTTTTCCGCATTTACGTGTCCGCAGACGTGACGTAAGGGGTCATGACCAGTTCATTTCCGGTAAAGATGGCACGGTGCGGAACAAACAGCGAGTTTCAGAGTTTGGGGAAAGAAAACGAGGGAGAAAAGCTTTAAAAGAGAATCAGTAGCAATTTCTCTGCAGCAAGTAGAAAACCCTAAAATAATGCTACGTGGCCACTTTGCATAAGCCGCAATTTTCGTGAAATCTTGCGAAAGTAACGTGATGTCACGAGACTTGAGGCTAATACGCTAATCACTGTTCAATTTTAAACACCCACAAATAGCAATTGTTGTTCAATTAATATCAATTTGGTACATGTAACTAATTTTATTGAGTTTAATATGCCAAAAGTTTTTAAGTTGCTTCTACCTAATTTATTGGGAGTTTCTGATAGACTCAATTTAATTTTTTAGTATACAGAGAAATGCATATTTTTAGGTATTCCCAACTCAAAATACCAGTTAGTTCACTAAACTACCAAAAATTGCTCGGAAAATGCTGCCTTAAGTTTTATTTAAGAAACAGTTTTAACAGTGAATGTACAGACAAACACAGCACATAAATGTGACATAAATGAGAAAAACTACCCTGGCAAGCCAGACTCTCCCACTGTACCAGCTTAGAGTCTGGGGACTCACTCGCATCAATGGATTTAGGCCGGGACAAACAAGCATGCAAACTAATCAGAAAAATGGCAGTGTGACGTCAGTAAAACGGCAGCCTACAATGTCCAGAAGTGTTCAGCAGAGCAAACGCAACAGAAGAAAATAAACATGGCGTGCAGTACAGAAGACATAAATGACCTGTGTCGTTTTTATTGTAAAAACCTGAAGATACATGGCATTATTGGCAAGTCGGTGTTGCTTTTTTAACCTAATCGTAAGTTAGAAACTAATATTTTGCAACGAAGTGCAAGAAGAAATTAACTACTGCTATGCCTATGTGCCTTCTTGAATGTTTTGAAGAATACGTAGTGATGCAAGGCAAGAGTCTCCTCAGATCAACCAATCAGAGCAGCCAGTTTGTTTAAGACCGATGCGAATCTCTGCGAATAGGAAGAATATAGATCTTTCAACTTTTCAACTGATGTCCCCAAACAGGCTCGTATGCCATTATGTGTCAGTTTAACAGAGACAAATATGTTAAAATCAACATGCTGCATGAAAAATACTAAAAAGTACAGGCAGACAAAGAAAAAAAAAACGACTTTTTCCAGGAATCTGATTACGTATAATAAACACATGGTCATCTCCTGCAACAGCTGCTGAAAAGCAACAAACAGCAGATCCTACCAAACCACAGCTTTACCTGCTGCTCATACATCTAAAGCACTCTGATTACATTACCGTGAGAATGTAGCTCCTTTCCCCCCTTATTTACGCGTGTGCAGGGCATACACAGCTGGTTTAATCAGCAGAAGTGGAGTTTCAATGTTGCTTTCTTCAACAGCTGGGAACTACTTCTAAAGGGCTCCTTTCTGGACTGATTTTTTTTTCAGAAGGGCTAAAGAAAATTGTGATTTTGTTGGCAGGCCTGAAGAAATAATCCACTCCCTGTATGTTACTTCTCAGTATTGATATGAAACTATGATTGTATTTTTCCCATGTTTGGGTAACCACTTAATGCACAATAGGTCCCACTGCTGGATTTGTCAGTTGTCAGTCTCAGTTGGTCAAAGTCAGTGCATCTAAAATGTATTCCAACCTGCCAGACAACACTGGACCAGACCCAACACAACAGCCTCATTCTTAGACCGCTAGCAAGGCTGCCTAATCATTGAGGTCTTGCATTATTCCATCTGTCTCTCACTTTGGTTTTTGAACACTGTGAAAACATCAAGAACCACCTCTGCTTTTTTCAGATATCAGCAGGAAAACAGGAAGTCGTTTCCAGAAAGTTAACATGTGGTAAAGCTAGATAAAGTCTTGATCACAGCTCAAACCATGTTAGGCTACGTTCACGTTTAAGGTCTTAAAGATGCATTCTGTACATTTTTTTTACCTTAAAATTCTGCGTCCCAGACTTGTTTAATGACACAGGAACACCTACTGTGAATTTTAGAGACGTTGCTACCCAGCAGCGTCCCGAGGCTGAGAACCCGCACTATACAACTTTTGCATCTGGGACACAACGTGTCGTTTTGCCTGTGAAATAAGGAACTGGCCGTTTTGAACACGCAATGTCGCTGATTCAGGAAGAAGATTAAAAGAGAGAAAGAGACACAACAAGCGTCATATTAAGATTGTCTTTTGTTGGCTGGATAGAGTTAACAGGTCAGGTGGAATGCAAGATGGAAGCTGAATTAGCTATCGATAGGGGGGCACGGGATGGGGGAAATGTCAAAAGTTCTGTAGCCTGTTTTTATGCTCAAATTTGATTTTTTATTTAAAATCTATGGTTGTTTACATAATTTAAATGCAACGTTCATCATGCTTATGTTTGAATGGTACGCGGTCCTTGAGTAATACAGATGAGCAGAGGAAAGCACAACCTCACCATGTGGTCACATGGGTAAATATGGATTCTGCACTCTGCTTTGTGTGTATCAGTTTTAGAGTTGTTGTGCAGTCCGAGAGAAAAAAATTTGTGATTTCAAATTATTTGGTGTATTGTTTACATTTTATCTTATCGTGTCCCATTTCCTCCAGTGCAGATTCCTGAGATTGGTCTTACTTCATCTTAAGTCAGATAAAATGTGATGTGAGTCTTCAGACTTAAGTCTTTCCACACAGATAGGATCCAATTTAGGACCATATATGATCCATTACTGAGCAGTGGCCTGAGTCAGATTAACAAATAAAAAAGATCTGTGCTGTTCATACTGTAACTAAAAAAAACTGATTTGGGGGCACATACTGGGCAAAAAATGGGAATTGAGCTGCAGTGTGAATGGAGCCTTAGACTATTAACCATGGAGACCATTTCATATGAAGCTTTAACCAACAGTAAATGAATCAGCTGAAGGTCCTGATGCATCTTGTGGGTCCTGTGAGAGGTTTTACTGAATCTGTTCCCATTTCTCAAGGACATCACCTCTGCTGTGTTTAGACCCATCACTTCCTTTGTAAACCGCTGTTCGAGTTTCAAGTATATCTTCATCAGATACACAATGCACATCGCCCTTTGGAAATTGCCCTATTAATCCAAAAAAATAATAAAAATCAATCAACATTTCCATCTGAAACTGTGTTAATGTTGGCTCTTTATGTAGATGCAACAAATAAACCGTGAAAAAATTGTATGTCAACCAGCTTCCTGTGTAGACAAGACACTGACTTGTGTCTCAATTTAGAGGCCTTTTTTTTTTTTAAAGATTCATAGGTAAGTGTGAAGTGGGTAAACATCAATAAAAAGGACATGTTAGGTTTTTGAATTTATAAATTATCTCTCAGAACTGCTTTTACCCTATGAGCCCTTGTGATCCCTGCTCTCCTCTGGCAGCAGGTTCATACTGATTTTCAAAGTCAGGATATATGTCCACTGTGAGGTGTCATTCCAGTGGTGTGGCCCTCGCCTGTGGAACAGTCTGCTGGAGGATTTCAGGGGTGCAGAAAATGTTCATATTTTTAAGACCAGGCTCAAGACCCACTTTATGTATATATACATATATATATATATATATATATATATATATATATATATATATATATATATATATATATATATATATATATATATATATATATATATATATATGTTTCAGATGGTGTTTCTGGTGTTTCATCTGTGGGGGCTGTATGTAACTGGAGCAGTGGTGGTAGACTGAGTGCAATGGCACTAGTGCCTTGGTGGTGTTCAAGCCACACCTCCCATGGTTGCTGTTTCCCCCTGCGGTTACTGCCAATGCCCTGGCCCGGAGCAGACGGCTTCTCTGATGGGGTTTCCACTACTGGTCCGCCTGCACTTAGCCTCTTTCATTTAGATGTATTTCAAGTCGGAGTGGAAGTGTCTTTTGTATTAAGTGTCTGTCTGTGTGTTTCCTTTCTGTAGGATTTAAAAATGTAAATCGCTTTGAGTCACATATTTTATGTTGGAAACACGCTTCATGAATAATGTTTAATTGATTGATTGATACTGTGTAGGAAAAGGACCAAATAAAAGGAAAGTCCAGATAAAAAAATGACAGCAACAGTAATAAACACTGAGCTGGTAGAGAAGACAGGCAGTGTGTTAAATGAGACGCTGAGGGACTGGTGACAAATGAGAAGCAGGTGTGGTCATCAGCTACTGTTGACCAGGTGTAATCGGAGAGCAGGATGTAGATAGGATCAACTCTATCAAATACAGTAAGTAAATGATAACATCAAAATAAACTCAACCAGAAAAAGAGCCAGAGCTAAGATGAATCCAGCAGAACATAATCCTACAGGCCATGAGAGAGTTTAGACATTCTTACTGTTACAGACACGTACATAACACTGAAAGAACTTTATGAAAATATTTTCCTAATTTATATTTTCAGACCATCTTTAGACAGAGATAATAGTTTATAAGCCCCCTTAGAATTATTGCCAGCAGAGGCCTGCCGGGTCATGCTGGATCCTGCTGTGGGCCTGTCGTGATTTGAAAATAATGGCTTGATGAGACATTTTTGTTTGCTGGATCTGTTGCAGCTTCTATCAAATCACTTTGAAGTTCATTTTTACACTGATGCCATGACCACCCACTGTAGAAAGATAGGAAATCCCACACTGTAAAGTTCATTGGTGTTGCTTTTGTCCATCTTCCATAAGACATTTCATTATTGGCATCAAAGCTGATTCGGCAAGCAAAATAAAATATTTAATGGGCGGCTGGATAAAATGAGGCGCAGTTTCATCTTGGTACACATGCGTGATTCCAAACATGAGCAGCATGTATATCATCTGCGTATCGCATGTTCTGTACCCCACAGAGAGCCTTTGTGTTCACAGTAAAGTCTGACTGCAGACCCCCTTTTGTGTGTGGGTCACTGTGTTCCATTACTGAGCAGTATGCATTAAAACAAACAAATACAGCACCAAAAGACAAAGCAAATGGTTTCTCAGCTTCCTGCTGTCATTTAAGGCACAACAGGGGGCCTTTCCTGCGTGTGATGGTATTTAAGATAATCAAGGTTAGAAAAAGAATTTTTCCATAACTAGATGACACAAACAGTGTGTCTGTGTGTGTGTGTGTGTGTGTGTGTGTGTGTGTGTGTGCGTGCGTGTTCATGTGTGCTAATAGAGTGTATGAATATGAGAGAAAGATGTGCTTGTTACTACTTTATTTGTTCAGCATGGCATGATGATGCTGCAGATGTCCTGTGGCCACTGATTCATTGTCCCTAAGCGGGGGACGAGATCAGACTGTTTCTGCCTGCTTCATTCTGTCCCCTCAGCACCTTTGTCTCCTGCTGATAATTATCTGCAAGTCTGCACTCAGCTTTCATCGCGTTTAAATGGGAAAGACAAAGAGTAAGTTTGTAAGAGTCTGTAAACTTTTGTTTGGGAAAAGAAGAACAAGTGACAGTCAGGTGAGGCGGGTTTGGGGGAGGAGGGGGAGCGGGCAGACAATGCAACGCATAGCCCAGATGAAAGCAGGGAGGAGAAATGATGTGAATGAGTGTGGATAGGCAAGGAGAATTGAATCTTTTAATCTCCCAAAGTGGGAAGAAAGCGACCCGAGGCATTTGTGATTGAATTTCCTTTAAATCCACAAATAGGTCAATATAGTTGCTCATTAGCAAAGAGGGAGAAGACTAAGGGGAAAGTTTTGTGTAGATACAGCTGGCATCATTCAGTTGCCCTTTCTTTGGTGGAAGAGGAGGAGATGGATGGATGATGCAGTGAGTGTTATGGGAAGTTTGGCTGCCTTTGTTGACTGTCTGAAAGGGAAGAAGAGGCAGCAAATATAATAAAGCTGAGAAGTTTTTCAGGAGTGAATGCACACTACACAGGTACATAAGCCACCAGGTTGTTGGAGGAAATAAAGATTTCTAACTTTAATAACTGAGTCTTAGGTAAAAATCCCTTTTTCTGGCCTGTAAATGAAAGCGTTAACTACTGACTAGAAGCTGGGGAATCATTTTCCCAGCACTGATTTCTGTCTGGACAATTAAACCTTACTTTTAAAGGAATTGGAAACTTTGTGCCAAAGACAGCAGGATAAAGGAAAGAAAGGCTTGCCAGAGCTCAGACAGGGAAATAAAAAGAAAAGCCAAGAGGGGCAAAGCTGAGTGGAGTGCAGGGTTTTAAGGAAATGTCAGTTTGTAATCCATTTATTTGATCTGAATTAGTAGTCTGATCTATGCTAATGTCATCTACAATTTTAGTTGTATATAGTTTTTCAGTAAAAGCACAAATTTAATGGAAGATAACTCCATAGGGTTTGTAAATAAGGAATTACTGATCCTCTTTTTTCAGGAGGTTTCTAAGTTTCTGCCTCAGCAATATATCTACTTTTTAACGTTTTGTTCCCACTTCTTACCACACCTCATCTTCAGCATGATAAAATGACACTATAAAACTAATATAACATTATCTGGGTGAATACTCAATTCTGATTGGTTGCAGGGTGTCTGTTAAAAAGTGATATATGACACCAGTTAAAAAAATTTCTGTCAAATACCCGAATAATTTTAAATCATTGCGCTGACTCAAAAGCCAGTTGGTAACCGTGGCAACAGTAATGTTAGCGACAAACGAACAAAACAAAAAGCAGAAAGAATATCTAGAAAGACTATGTCAAACAACGGTTACTAATGAATGTATCTTATCTGCCAGTTTTTAAGTTATTTCATTTTTTCAGGTTAATTTAGACCATCAGTTGAACAATAACCTAAGTAGAAAAGGGAGAAAGGAAAAAAAAGTCTCCCAATCCCTCCCCATCTCAGTACTGTATTACGTTCATGTTCTACCGAGATCGTTAGGTGAAGTCAGTCACTGCAGATAAAATATCTAGCATATTGTTTAAACCGTATAAGATAATATTGAATCAGTTAGTTTGTGATGAAGCTCCAGATCTCTCAAAGAGGGACAGAGTGGCTCTGACGTCACCCTGCACTGGTCCAGCGGACCATGCATGTGTTTCTCTGCATTAATGCTCCAGTGGTTACGCCAATTTCACAGTAATCTTCAATTTTTAGTTCACATTTAGATTTTTCCACAGCCGAATTTTCCTTATTCCGTTATAGAAACCAACCATTGCACGTCCTCCCCAATTTCCTTCATTTTGTGAAGAAATATGCTTTTTCAGAAAATCACCATTTTTTTTCATTGGAATCTGTTAAAGGAAGGGGGTGGCACTTTTGTTAAACACTCTTATCTTTAAGGCTCCATCACCTGATGGCGCACTGTGCACATAAACTCACTCTTGTTCATACACAGTGAGCTCCCTGGATCCATAGACTGTATATAAGGAGGTCAGAATCTCTGTTGGGGGGGGGCGCTATCCCCATGTATCCAGCTATGGGCCGCAAGGGCCTGCAGGTTTTCCATGTATCCCTGATCCAACACACCTGACTCAAACTAATCAGTCATTGTGCAGAACTTTGTTGGCTGTTGGATCCATTTAGTGTAAGCCAGAATGGAAGAAGTTGCCAGAAAGCTGCTGGACCCATTTCATTTGAATCAGGTGTGTTGAAGCAGGGAAATAAGAAAAATCTGCAGGAGAATGGCACTCAACAAGTTTAATTTCCCTGTGCTACATGGTCCATCTTTCACACTGGAAGTAAATTACACTAGGGTTTCCTTCCAAGATGACCAAAACCCCAAATATTCAGGGGCAGTGACCCCAACCATTATATTCAAGGCCCACTATCCTGCAGGCATCCTGCGTAACTACTGAAGAACACCTAATTCACATTACTTGGATCTCTGCACAAGTCTGCTATCAAGCCTTTAAAATGAGTCCCTTCTGTTGAAGCAGTGAAACACTGAAAGTCTGCAGGACAATGGGCCTGTTAGGGATCAGGCCCATTGTTGGGGGTCCCTGTTCAAGCAGACTGGAGTTTGCTCCTTTGGTCCACACCAGGTTACGGATGAGCACTCACTCTTCTCTAAACAAAATGTACTATCCATGGAAGAGGACGTAACAATGCTAGATTAAATGCACTCTGATTCTTATGGAATCTTTTTCTGCCATATACAAATGTCACAATAAGCCAAAGAATTATTAGGACAGCTACACCTAAGAAAATGACAATGTGCAAAACAAACAAGGATTCCTCCAGAGCAGCACCATGCAATGCTCTAGTCCACAGGTGTCGAACTCCGGTCCTGGAGGGCCGGTATCCTGAAGGTTTTTGTTATCTCCATGCTCCAACACACCTGACCAAAACTTAAAAACAGGTTGACAAGAAGCTGCTGGATGCATTTGATTTGAATCAGCTGCATTGTAAGAGGGAAACAACAAAAACCTTCCAGATACCGGCCCTCAAGGACTGGAGTTTGACACCCCTGCTCTAGTCTATAATATTTGATCCTGATTCTTTGTTTAGTTTGTGGTTGTGGCTGATAAACATGTCAGGCTGCACACCAGCCTTCCTAGTTGAGACTTTGTTTGCTTGGGAAGTCTAATTAACTCTGGCCCAAACTTTGAAACATAACAATGGTGCATTCACATCAGAATTGTCTGCTAGACTCGGTCTGATCAGGGACTCTGTTCAGTTGTGTGGGGGTGTATCCATTCAGACCGAGATTCCATTCACGCTGCATTTTGGTCAAACCAGTCAAACCATTAAAATAATATCCCCATTCCCATCAAAGGTGGCCTGCACTAGTATTTAGCAAAAGAGAGGACAAGACCCACGTGAAGAAGAAAACTCTTTTGCGGGTTAAACATGGACCACGAAACTATCGCTGTTTTGGGTTTTTTATTTTGTCTCATGCAAGTATACTGCAAAAAATACACTGCAACAATGGATGCAGTGTGAGCAACAGATGAGACAGAGGACCCTTAACACCTTCGCTATGTATTTACCTACAATGCAATGCTACGCCAAATGCGGGAAGTGACTTTCTTTGGCAGTCCGCTTCCTGTTTTTAGTCTGCTTGAAACGCGCCTAGACCTGCATTTGTAGGCGAATCAAGGGCGCTTCTATGGGCGAAATCAGAATTTGTTTGGCACATTCACATTTCCCTAAACGAAGCAGATTTTCTGAGCAAACAGACATGGATTCAAATCAAAAAGGCTGATGTGAATGTGCCCTAAAAACAGTGGTCTTGGGTCACTTGAATTGAACCAAATGCTGGAAATAGACTACAATTTAACTGTTTCCTTGTTTGTTTTTTGTCATGTTTTCTCTCTGTAGTACTCAATGCAGCACTCCCTCAGGCAAAGGAGGGAATTATTTGTTCCAAAAGTTTGGTTTCTTTGATCAAGTGTGTGAAAGCAATCTATAACTGACAGAACATTGCAGCCCCCCCAAAAAAACGGGTCCCAATTCGTACTCCAGCAGGCTCTTAGGTATCTTTCAAACTGAACAGAATGGGTCTACCACATAGACTGTATATAAAGATGGACATAGCTTCCCTGACGTCACCCATTGGTTTCTGAAAAGCTGAATTGAAGTTCGGTGGGCGGTTCCTACCATTGGCATCTTGGCAGGGGCATGTGCATCGTCTCACCCGGAAAATACAAATATGGGCAAAGAGGTGGAGCTGAAAGGGGGGCTGTGAGCGCATGGTGGATGATTGACATCGAGCGAACTCCGAGCTTTCTGTAGCTAAGAGCTAACCGAGCTAAACCGGAGATAACAGGAGCTAACCAGCTAACGGAGGTAAGTGGACTAAAGCTAAATCACGTTTTTAACCGACTAAAAACCGTGGTTGTTCTACATTCTTCGGACTTGAAAAGTAAGGTTGGGTACCTGTCAATCAAAAGGACATGCCCCTAAATATGCTGAACTTCGAGATTAAATTACTTTTAAACGGGCAACTTAGAGAAAAATTCACTCCCTCCCACATTTGTCATCAAGGTAAACCTGACCTATTCACTGAAAATGGATTTTTGAACCATGCTGTAAACATGTTTATTTCTGCTGTGAAGTTGGTGTTTTTAACATGGGAGTCTATGGGGATTTGCCCTGTTTTGTGGATGAAGGGGGAACTGCAGTTTTCTGCAGTTCGCATAGGCTTCACTTTTAACTGCCAAAGGCTTTGTCCATCTTTCATATACAGTCTATGGTCTACTGTCATGTTGGAGAGAGATGCAGCATGTTTGTTAACAAATCTAAGAAGTATTCCATTGCTGATAAAGCCCCCCCCCCCCCCCCCCCCCCCAAAAAAAGGGTTTGCAGCTGACTGCAGGAAGAGAACATGAAAGTTTGTCTTTTTTTTAACTTTATGTCTCGAGATGTTTTGACAGTTGTTGTTTGTTATTATTTCTGCAGGAAAGAAACATTAAAATTCAATTAAGATCCTAATTTGGCATATGTATCAGTCATCTTGGCTTGGTGGTTGGATGTTTTCCTTTTATGGCTTTTTGATGCATTCAGAGTTAGGCTGTACTTCCCAGAAGGAACCAGTGTGCGTGTTGCTTCTTTAAATGTCTTTGTGTAGCAAAAGCTTTCGTTCAGAGTGAAAGCGTACAGCCTCTGACACTGCAGATCTCAGACAGCATTATGAGGCCTTTTACTTTTACTACATGCATTTGGGGAATTTGCTAGAAACATGAAAACTCGACTCGGTTTAATCGATGATGTGTCCGAATGAAACAGTTTGATGGGCTGCTGCCGTGCTGTACCTGTAATGTAATGTAATGTCTGTTTATACAAAAAAGGAAGGCCGTTGAGGCATTCATACTTTGACAAATATTCGTAAACCTCTTCCTTCATATGCACACTCACACACACGCAATGTACAAGGGGCTGACGCTGATGAGGCAGCGGCAGCCTTTGGGCTGAGACAGATGATGGATGGAAGGGAGAAGATGACTGTGTTGGGTGGCTGCTCACTCCCGTTCTGTTCCCCCACCTCTCAGCCCTCCCCACACAGCCCTTCTCTTTGTCTCTCCCTTCTTACCTCATTCTCTGTCCATCCTCCATTCACATCCATGTTCAAGTCTCCCTTGTTTTCTTGACTGATGAGTGATGGAGGAAGGCTCAGTCTTGCCTCTAAGTTTCCTTCCTGACCTTAAGAGTGTACGCATCTCCTCAGTTTGGCCCCTGTACAGTTTATAAAACCAGTGTGGGACAGATGAGAGAGAGAAACGACGAGACTGGGAAACAAGCAGACATGTTAGATCAGAAGGATACAGTGGCTGCATAGAGGGAGAATGTAGGAAAAGAAGAGGAAGCCACAGATGGCTGAAATGATGAGACAAAGGGCCCTGCATCAGTCACGAGCAACAAGATGAAATTTCGTCTGCCGTTTATTACAAAGGGGCTCCACAAGTTAATTACCTCTAAAGCTGCAGTTCATTTAAATGCATTTTTTAAAACTTTCATCATGGTAATAAACCTAACCTCAGCCACACGGGACACTTCATGTCAAACCACACTGACGTGGCGGTCGTGCCAGAAAGTGACAACCGATTAAACTGTGTGAGATGGTTATTAGGATTAGCACATAGTGATTAAATGTTAATGATATAATGAATAATGAGCCCCCAATCGCTCTCATTAGCAAACAATTATTAACCGTATACGAGACCACTACCAGCTGAAAGGGAAAGGGAGGGAAGCAGGAGGAATTGGAGTGGAGAAAAAAAGAGAAATGGGAGCAACAGGGAAGCTCATGAGGTGTTTTACTACTTAATTGTGATTTTTTTTTGGATTAGCATATAAAATGGACAGTTTAATCCAAAGTCAAACACGCTTCCCCTCCATATACTTTTTGACATTTTGTATAGACCCCAGAGCAGGTTTTAGAGCTCTGCAGCTGCTCGGGGAGCTGAAAACCTCTCATTTCCTGAAAATGCCCAGAAATCTGAGACAGCACCGATAACAAAAGTAGTCTTCTCCAAAACAAGATTTTAATAGAGGTTTAGATTCTGTTTCTTACAAGCATGTTCTGTTTTTTCATGAATAACTCATTTATTTATTTATTTTCCTTTTTTTTTATTTTTTTTTTTATATATTTTTCATTTAAGCATCACAAGGAAGTGCTTCATTCTGTATAGCAAGAGCACCCCCATGAGGCTGGAAGCTGGTACTGCTTGCTGTCCACAGGGATGAGCGTCACTTCAGGGACCTGGCTGCAGTGAACTGGAGTAGATTAAGAGGGAAAATTATTTATAAATTTCCCTTCAATTATTCATTGAGCAATTCCTCCCAGTGTTTACTTAGGGGTTATTAAATATTATGCTGCAAAGCTGCTCAAAAGACGGAATCGTCAGAGGACATCCCCGGATACTTTTAATTCCAGCTCTCACAGAACTCCCGGCTTCTACAACCGGTTCTCAGCATGCAATTAAAGAAGAAGCGGCTAAATCAATTTTCTAACCATTTTGCTTACATCCGTCCTCCCTCTCAGTTCTCTTTCATTTCTGTTCAGGAAGGAAAACTTGCAGTTTTAAATTAAAGACCATGATGTGGGGAAAGGCATGTGTGCATGGACACTTGTGTATGCGTGGCCAGGAGGTAATGGAATAACCCCAACTCAGTTGATCCGATATTTTTCTCTTTCTCCTCTGCAACACACAGGCACAGTATGCAGAGACATACTCTGTCTGCTGGCTCAAAGACTACCAATAGCTTGTCCAGATAGCAGCACCACCAGCAGCAGCAGCAGAGGAAATGTGTCCTTGGACAAGAAGACTGTAAGTGATCGCAGCTAAAACAGTCTCTTTATTCTGGTGATAACATGGATTTTAAGAAATGTGCATACACTTTTTGGTAAAAGGCTGATGAAGAAAGCAACAGTTTCATCTCAAATACCTAGGTCTGACATTTCTCCAGCCACTGTTCCTGTCTGCAGCCCCTTGCAGCGACGCCCTCCATCCACAGGATGAATACAACTACGTGTATGTGTTGTTCTGCTCTTGTTCCAAGAGAGTAAAGGGGAAGAAACACAAACCATAGCCATCATTCTTCTCCCTTCTCACCACACTCACTGTCTATGTCTTGCATCTCTTTCCTTTGCTGTGTGTGTGTGTGTGTGTGTGTGCGAGTGTGTCTTCGTGTGGCCAGAGGGGAGAAAAATTCACAAAGCAGAAAAAGACCAATAAGCTGGTAAAGAGGAAGCAAGAGTGAAGCTAAATGTGTCATCTGCTTGATGGTCGGAGCAGAAGACAGTATTGGAGAGTGTGTTTGTCTTTTTGTGAGTGTGTTTACATGCATCTGGTGCCATGTCAATTTGCGCTGATAAGGTCGGCTCCAAATGACACTCATGCACAAACACACACACATACATCCACACGCAGCTCCAGAGTGGTGGACTCCCATGTTTCCATGGAGCAACACTGACCCCTGCTGAATGCGGCTGCTTTGTAAAAACCCCGCCACAGCACGACGCGCCTGATCACAGCGTTTCATACTGAGCTCGTCAAAGCAGTGACTCAAGGAATGAGAGGATTTTTAAGAACAAAGTCCTGCTAGAAATAGAGATGTAATGTAGTGTAACAGATGGGTTTTGTTGAGAAGCGATTGAATATAATGTCCAAAAATCATTCCTTTGAAGATGATTTTGGGTTTCTCACTTTCTATTCGAACAATCACAGATTAACAGCTTTGCTTTAGTCTTACAAACCCATCCCTTTGACTCACCTATGACAATCCAGGCAGGTTTTAATGAACAGCTCTTAATGAGAAGACCTGTCATAGGGAGCTGCTGATGTCCTCTCCTATTTCCGTTTCCCCCTTTTGCTTAAGCTTTAAAACGTTTATCGTGTTTGACTTCAGACGTATCAACTTTTAATCACCGCCATCGCAGCTTTCCTCAAAAGTAATGATTGTTCTGTAGCTCGAGCCGATATATTTCTCACCCCGTCTTCAAGGAGCTCTGACGGCATTTTCAAATGGCAGTTTGGGGATTCAGTGGCAATATTTAGGCTGATTGAACCTAGAATGTCAGTCTGCTTTTGATATGTGGGGGCAAGTGTGTGTGGGAGCCTCAAATCTCAAAGGAAGACAGGTTTGCCAAAATACCAATAAATTGTGGCGCGAACGGGGACAACTTTGCTTAAAGCACCAGCTTTATCGATAAATCTTCATTTTTAACTCAAAGAGCGCTGAGCTTTACAGATTCTATTGGTGCTTAATTTGCATGTTGCTTTGGGAAAATATTACCTGCAAGTAAAAAGATATGTAAATAATTTTGTCTTAATACAGGCAGAAAAAAGCAGCTCAGTTTTCTGTGCTTCAAAAGGCGTCTTCTAAGCACCAGCACAAGTCCTGCAAAAAGCACAAATGTTTCAGGAAACACACCTACTGCTAGTTAAGGTGATCGTTCTAGAGGACATGGTAACTTTATAACTGTGCGGGGGCTAATCAACGGTGTCCATAGTCTGTTAAAATCGTTTTGAAATCTCAACTGTGATACTGAAAAATGTCTCGACGTGCAGCTAAACGCAGCCAAACTTTCTCGGTTTAGCTTAGTTTCAGAGAGATGACTTGTTGGGGTTTTTGGAGGTCACTTAAAGCAGAGATCACGACTCTGGATGTTCTTTTCTGTGTGGATCTTGCATCTTCTCTTTGTGCATGTATGATGGGTTCTTACTACATACTCCGGCTTCCTCTCACTGGCCAAATGGGATGTTAGGTCAATTGGTTACTTAAAAGTGTGCAAGTTGCTTTTTGTTGGACCCTATGATGGGTTGGTGACTGGTTTGACTGGTGATGTGTTCAGGGTGTATCCTGCTTCTCTCCTAGCTGCTGCTGGGAGCCACAATGCTTCCTTCCCTGATTGGAGACGTGGCAAAGGCCTGAGGAGCTTTAAATCCAGGCGCTAGCTCATTAGGCGCCACCATGTGCCGGTTCAAGCTTAGCTGTTTTTTCCTCAGTGCCTTAAGCTGCTTGGTTCATGATGGGGACATTTGGAAATTCTGACTTCTATTGTACCAAACATGAAACCATCCTAGCTTAGATAAAGGCAAGTGCAACTTGTATTCCTTAGTTTTTGAAATAACCATGAAAAAGAACTCCAGTTGCCTTTAATAAAATTCTTGGGATCATCATGACCTGGATGACCGAGTTTCTGCATATTAACAAGAAAAATATTCTAACTTTTAAACTCAACTAGTATCAGGTTAGCCAGACATATTCTGGCTCCAGGATAATAGTGTAAAGTGTTTGCCAGTCACTGAGTCGGGTTTTTAGAGGCCAGATTAAGACGAAAGGCGAAGATTTCTCACAAAGAGTTAAGGATATTCAACTTCCAGGCAGAATTTGGAGAAAATGTAAAATACTGACACTTCACTGATATGATGTCATGAATGTAGGACATTTGGGGAGAATCATGGAGGTGTCACCATGCAAAACAATTTATTGATCCAAAAATCCCCAAAAAAATCCAAAAACTGTGGTGTGTAAACAAGAAAAATGTCAGATTGGTGTGTCAATAACTTGTCCTGTATTAAGTGTAATCTTGCTCTGATGTCGATGCAACCGGGACATGAAGTGGTTGATCCATGGTGCAGACAATACTGTTTTTTATTTTCATGGTTAATCATCTTGTCAAAGAGCAGCATGTTGTCTACTTAAACACTGAAAAGTTCGACATGTGCATTCAGAAGTTTAGAGGACGTCAACTTATGTTCACCTTTAAGTGTTTTAGTGTGTTCTAGGTATTTTCTTTCATCATAGAAGAAACTTTTTGTGAATCGTGAATATATGTTTGTTTTATAGAAATAAGAGGACAAAAACTGTTTAATTATTTTTCTTAAGTGGTTGTAAAACACGTTAGATTTTCTGCGAATGGTGACATGAAACTGTTGGTTTCATCTTGACAGAGAAAATGCTTTATTATGGCGTATTGTTTACGAGCTACAGTTTATTGCTGCTGCTATTTTTGTTGGGGTTCAACCCAATATCCATTCACGAAAATCATCAGCACCAACACACAAACAAACAAACCAAAAATAAAAGGAAATAAGCTAAATGGTAAATCTGCTGCTGTGACAGCAGCAACTGGAGCTGCAGACTTTAGAGAGTGTGGGTGGGTGAGAGAAAGTGACAAGTCAAAATAGCACTTTTAAAAATGTCCTGGATCTTCTGCTAGCAGCAGATGATGGTTCTGTTAGCAGAGAGTAATCTTTCGCTTGGCTGTTGGTGGAGACACATGTGGAGGTAGATGAGAGGGGAGGCGGAGGGTCAAAGAGGTGAGAGGGAAGTGGGAGGCTGCACAAATCACATGCTGCATCTAAAAGATGGACGAAACCTCTGGCTTTGGAAATAGAGTAAATCTGAAAGTGTCTTTAAAAAAAAAAACATTATTTGTTTTTATTTCTTGTGGAATCAGACAACTTTATGGTGGTGAAAAGTTTAAAAAAACAAAAAAAACAAAACAGCACTCTCTACTTTCGGTTTCCATGGTGACGGAAAAGATTTGTTTTAGAGAGTTTTTTCTGCTTTGAAATTTTAGTGACACCCAGAGGGAGGGACTCAGTGATTGGTCATCTTCTTTAGGTTGTGCACGTTTACAAGAAGAAAGCCACGCCCACCGTCACTGCTCAGCAGAAGCAGTTGACCAATCAGACGCGGCCCACAGGCAGGACGTAGGGCGGAGCTTTCCCTGCTCGCTTCTTCTGGCAGAGGCTGATCTGAGAGGATAGATACGAAATTAATGAATGGGTTTGTGAAAAATGCTTGATTATTTCTTTCCTTTCTGGACTTGCATATTAAAATAGATTAGACTGAAATGTGCATTATGAAGACATTTTAATCTAACAAACAGAAAAGAATTTAAACATAAACAAATAATCAGACCTATAAAAGAGGTCAGCGTAACAAACTATACTCAAGTAACTGGTCACAAAAGTGACCAACTCAAGCAAACAAAATTAAACAAACTGAATAGGCACACAAGAGGAAACTTAAATAGTGGCTTACCAGCCCAAACAAAAAGGACAAATGGGTAACACACAACTTAACTAAATTAACAAAGGAAAACCCCAATTCCCTAATTATTGTTGCACATGAACTGGTCCATTTAGCTGGTTCCACCCTGTAGCCACCTGCTGTTTCACAAGCCAAGGGACTGGATCCAGTGAAACTCTAACAAATGAACAAATTAACCACAACACTCCAATATAAACTAAAATGCACACAAACTATGTTTGTGTGTAAATTAAATCCTAGTTGAAAAAAAGTATGAGTATAAATGTACAAGTGACGCCAGTTAATGTTGCCTATGGTTGTAGACACATTCATCACACACAGGATGTAAACGTTTATGGTCTCATCACTTCTTTCACAGGCATATCACTTCAATATCTAAAATGAAAATACCAGGAAGGTACGTCTTATGACATCCTTGGCTCACCGTATGCACTTCATGTACACTCAGATCCATTCCTCGCTCATCACGTTTAATTAAAAAATAAATCAGTATCTGTCTAAAGTCCAAACTAATCACTTCAAAACAGAAGTTCACAAAGCAGTGAGTAACATCAGGGCAGCTTCATCTATCTTTTATACTACGCATGGCACAACAGCGAACTGAGAGTAAAACAGGAAAGAACAAGAAGGATGACGTGCGGACGACAAGATGAAACAAACAAATGAAAGTGGACTGTGAAGGAGCTGACTGAAAGGCACTAGCTTGTGTAATGGGCTGAACACCAATGGACACTGGCAAACAGAAATCACTGTTTGGACCTAGAAACCCCTGAAAGTGAGAAAATAATGGAGCTCTGCAGAACAATAAACTGCCTATGCCTGAAATAGCAGGGATTGATTAATGAAATTGCCAAATTATTCAGTGTTAAAAATGTCTGTCAGAGTTTGTAAATGTACAAATACTGTGGTCATGACAACAGGAAGAAAACTGAACTGTAGATGAGGAACGATGGTTTGCCATAAAATATAATTATTTCTGCAGAATTGATCCGAAACCTTCATGGCAGGATTTGTATGAACTGTTGATGGATCAGAGATTCTTCAGCTGACTGGCGAGGTGAGGACAGAAAATCAAGCTTTTAAAGAAAAATAGCAAACTGTGAAAAATATGAAATGGCAGCTTTAATAATCATTACATGTTAAATAAATATAATTTCCACTGACATGCAATCATGGTTCCTGCAGAGTTTTAAAAAGTCATAACATTTTTACAATTCAGAGCTTTAAATCTAAGTCCTTAAAAAGTTTTAACGCCAGCTAAAAGGTCTTAAATTTAACTTACTGCAAGGAACTCATTTCAGTCATAACATTAAAACCAGAAACAGAGAAAGCTGGTAACACTATCTTGTACATTTACAGCACGTTTAACCTCATGGTGTTTACCCACAATTCTAGTATTCACCAAAAAACAAAGTAGTGACAAAATAATTTTTTTAAACCTGCTACTCAGCGGCTGTGGATATTTACCTTTTTCACCCATCATTCAGTTTCATATGTGGTGCTATGTGTACCAGCGGGTGAAAACTAGTTACCACGGTGAAAATGACAGGTTAGCATTGGACTTTCATGCTGTCTTCGTCGGGCCTTCTGTCATAGAAACGTGCGTGTGTGTGTGTTCTTTTATGTTCAGCATGATTCATAGATACAGCTCAGCCCTCTCCATTGTTTTATTGCCAAATGTGTCAAGCCAGTCTATCCAATCCATTCAGTACTCTTCACATCCACCCCACCTACATCCTCCATATCATCTTCACCCGCAAACCTTCACGCTTCCAGTTCACGAGGACTCCTATTACCGAGTGCAATAGTGTAGCTGATATTGCTTTCACCTTTTAAGTCTGTGTGGGTGAGTGATGTGCCACGACGTCGGCCTCATGGACGGTGGCAGGTGTTCATACGTCTGTGTGTAAGGACTCAACACAGCGGACATGTTCACAGTAATCACACTGAGACTACGTTCTAAGATCTTCATTTAACCATTTCAGCCATCTTTTTATTTATATCTCAGACATCGTCTCCAGGCTTTGTTTTAACATAAACAGGGTCAATTCAAAGGAGGAAATGAAACATTTAACTCATTAAAGTGTTTTTTTTTTTAAATATACAACTGTCTTACTGTCTAAGTAGTATAGTTAATAGTTCAAGTGAAAATGTTACATGTTAAGAGGACGAAAAAATGTCCAATTATTCTGCAGAGAACCTCTCCCAGCTCTGAGTCCAGTGAAAGAGCTTGTTAACAAGCATCTTGTTGACCCATGTTGCTCTGGTTTTTGACACAAGTTTCTCTCCAGAGATGAATAAAGATTACCAGGATTTTACTTCTTTATGTAACAAAGGAACATCTCAAGTTTTAGGTGTGCTTGTTTTTTTTTAGGAGTAGGTTTTTCTTTTACATTGTCACCATGGTAGGTGGAAACACACACACGCACACACACATCAAGATGGGTTATGTGATATCACAGGCTTCTGCTAGACTTGAAGGACAAACAAGCGTCAGACTGTGAGACTGCAATGGGAATGACTCCAACACAGTTCTTATTACACTCCTAAGCAAACACACACAGTGATGAGCGCGAGTGACAATGTAAATCCTACTAGCATGCACAATTCTGTTCTTTTATAATAGAAAAATAGAAAATTCTCTTTCATAAATAAATAACTGCCACTGTCGTGTTCGCTCTCTGTCCTGTTCACTGAGTACAGAGGAGAAGGGCTTGTTTGTAGTCAGAAACTGCGCTGACAGTGTCATTTATCTCAACTCCAGGAGTTCTCCTGAGCAGCACTGAATGTTCTAAAACTCTGAATTCTTGAAACCTACTAAAGAGCCAACTGAGCAACTTTTAATGATTTCATAAGAGTATCATCTGCAGGACTTTGCAAACAAGTGTGACTCTTCTTCAGTTTCGGTGTACATGTACATACATGTACTGTGTACATAAAACATGTTCACACAGTGACAATGGGTGAGCCTTGTATTCACTGATAATATGGATTAAAATATCTTAAAAGCTTTACGGATCTCAGTTGATGTTTTTGTTGTACAACAAAGCACAGGAATAATTTAAAGGATTGACCTTGTTGAGATGCCACAATCGTGAAAATGTAATCATTTAAAATAAAATAAATGCTGATAAAAGGAATTGAATTTACATCTGTCTTTAAAGGTGCAATGTGTAAGATTTGCTGACATCTAGTGGTAAAGATGGGCATAGAAATGGTTTCAAATGCCAAGCAGGCTTGTGAATGTCGTCAGTGGCCAAAATTCCTCCATATATGAACATGTTTTCATTGGTGAGTGGATCCAGAAGCCTCAGGTGCAGCAATGACTGCAATACAGGTAACTACTTCAAAACTGTGTAAAAGAGTTGCAAGAATGGTGTCCTTTTATGGTTCTTTTCGTGTACTACTTACTCAGCGGGTTCATACTTCACAAACAGGTATATAAAGTGTCACAAATTTGGAAGCAACCATGTATGTGAACCGACAACAAGTAGACTTTAATGCCATAGATATGTAAGGACTAAACAATGAGGAGCCATGCATTATAATGCAGGAAGCGGAGGAACATGCGTCGTGGTGTTTGATTGAAACATGCTGTGGTGTGGATTTTTACATAATTTTCTATATTTTTGACTAAAATAAAACATTTGATGAATGGGAAGAAGAGGAGTGATGACGCCTTAGCAACGTGTTAATCAGCTGGTTCTGATCAGCTGTCTTTTAACAGGTGAATGAAAGAAACACGCTGTTGCTTGACAGCAGTTGTTTGGCATAAAAAGTACATTGAGGCCAACATGAACTACGTCCTATACTTTAGCATATTAAGCAAGCGTTGTAAAAAAGAAATAAATATTTCTATTAAAACGTTCACTGTGTGGCACCATGGTATGAACAGATTAAACAACTCGGATCCGTGCATCAGACGGTTATAATGCACTCCATGGGCGTTGTTGTGTTCTCGACTCCGCGTCGTGCATTATAACCGTCTAAAGCACGGCTCCTCGTTTTTTAATCCTTACAAATAAAAGACTGGACTTTTGCATCCATGGTTTAACATTTTCCATCCCTAGATGCGTGTTACCAGGACTTATTTTTAAAGCACACCCTAACCGCTGTGGGAGGGGTAATAATGTGGGATGATATTATGATGATGTTGGATAATTTTCATCTTGGGATATATATGTTTTCATTACCTGCTTTTGATCCAGAGTAGAAAATTAGCAGAGGATTTCTACATGATCCAATGCCAAACACACTTATATCAGACACCATATAAATGAACTTCAAGATTAAAATGCTGAGTTGTTAACTAAGTGCAGTGTGGACTAAGAAATTTAACAAAGACTGCTTATTCACTAATTATAGTATTTAACAAAGAAAATTTTGAAATATTCACTCAGCTGGAATAAAAGTCTAAAATTGTCTTAAAGATGAAAAACTGAAGGCAGTCAATGTGAATCCTGCTAAAATGTTTGTGAATATAATCCTTTTCACAATCTAATAGGTACGGCTGACTTTGTAGCTGCAGTTAACACATTTTAGTCAATTTAGTTCAAATACAACAAATGAGAGTAGGTTTTTTTCAAAATAGAAAGGCATTAAAGTCCACTCTACTCAGCCTGAGCTGCTTTTATCAAATAAAAGGGTGTTGTGAATAAGACACACTGGCCTTGAAACACTCAGTAATTTTCTGTGGTTTACTGGGTGGTTCATTGAGCACAGAATGTAAGCTGAATTTACACAGAAGCTGAGAATTTTCTTTTCAAATACAGCCATGAATCGAATATGATATTGCAAAATTATGTCCAGTCAACCATTGCTCTTTTAGTTTGTTTATTAACATTTACAAAACAAGCAGATAAGGTTGTGACAAGTCATTTTATATGAAAAATAAGAAGAAAACTGAAAAAAAGGCTCATTTGTGGCCGTATTCCTCATAGTGCCATTTTCCTTTGGTATCTTGTGCTTTTTATATGACACCATCTTCCACTTTCTTCGTGCTCCTAAGCTCAGAGAGAGATGTTAACAGGGTCATGGCGATAAAGGCAGCCTAAGAAAAACATTTTGATCACAATACAATAGGAGAACTGAAGAAAACCAAAAACAGCTTTTGATCCCAAAGGAATCCATCAGAGGTTCTTGTGTTTGAAGGCTACCTGCAAGGGATCCTTACCCTACTGATTGGATTTAATTTTACATTTACATTAGTTAGATTTATCACATTTTATCTGATTGTATAATTAAATTTGGTCATAGACTGTACCTGGAAGATCAGTGGGGGTTGGGGGTGGGGGGGTTAATTCAGAGAAGAACAGCAGCAGACTGGGTTTTTCAAGCAGGGAAACACATTATTTCTCATTTCTTCAACTGCCTCCAGCCCTACTCAAAGCAAGTTTTCTCTTCTGACGGGATGGTTTTATTTCTTCTGCATGTATGTTTGCAGAAACAGACATGGGTAAAAGCGTTGAATGCAGTGGCGTCAGTATGAATATTTACTGTTCAAGAGCTTGGAACAAAAAAGCTTCACGTCATTTAATTGTCCGTTCTATTTAGAAAACTTCCAGCACATTACAGCATCACAAGGTGGCGTCAGAAACTCTGTGGACACACTGAATCAAATTAGGAGAATTCTGACATTGCTTTACATCTCATTATGTACTCCAAAAGGGAATAATAATTTATTTAAACCAGGAATTATGGCCAGTGCAGGAGACAGAAGATTTATATTATTATCTACAAATTAGAAAATTTGATTAGAGAAACACTCCATCTAAAGCATCCAGCCACACTTTCTGTAGAAATGTGTGGTTGATAGTATAAAAATATAGAAAGTATTCAATCATATATGATACTCTTCTTCTACAACCAAATTCTTGACATCTGAGGCCTTTTTTCTAAACCTTTTCAGCACAAAAAGAAGCTCCTACTGGATAAAGTCTAAGAAAATTCCAAGAATTATTATGCTTTAATTAGAGCTCCCCTCAACGTGAAGAGCAGATCCTTTTAAAAATAAAAGATATTACCAAAGAATCTCAACTCTTAAGAGAGCTCATCCCAGGAGCAGAGAAGAAGACTTATGAGTTCCCTAAGCAGAGGCGAAAATGGCAGACAGAAGAGGCAGGAGTGATATTCTCCAAACATTGGATGACAGTGAATTAATTAAACACCACTGATTGGATCTTGCAGGAATCATGTTTGTGGTTGATCTCATTAGAGATGTGTTCACTTCTTCACTGAAAATGAAAGTCATAACAACACTAAATATTTAGAAGCAGGTCAAATGCAAAATGTTAATACAGAATGGAGTTAAAAACCTGAAAGTGCACAAATTACCAGTATGATATAAATAAAGTAAGTAAATAAATATATCAGCATGTGAAAACTGGCCAATTTTAAAGTTAACATTTTCATATTATTTATAATTCCAGTCTTCATATAGATTCCACGATTGAGTCTATTGATTTGACAGTCCATTCTATGCCCATTGCCATCAAAAGTGTTTTTTATTGTGTTTAGGACAAGCGGCAACCTCCCGCGGTAAAAAGTGAAGCCGATGCGGAAGTGCATAAAACTATGGTTCTCCCCTCATCCACTAGGGGCACCAAAACACAGCAAATCCCCATAGACTCCCATGTTAAAAAGACCAACTTCAAAGCAGAAATAAACATGTTTACAGCCTGGTTCAAAAGTCCATTTACAGTTTAATAGGTCAGGTTTACCTTCATGACAACTGATCAGTGGAGTGAATTCTTTTACAACTTGGCCGTTTAAAAGTAATTAAATCTCGAAATTCAGCATATTTAGGGGTGTGTCCTTGACAGGTACCCGATCTCCCGCTTCAAGTCAGAAGAACGTAGAACAACCACGGCTTTTAGCCGGTTAACAACATGACCTATCTTTAGCCTGCTAACCTTCATTAGCTGGTTAACTCCTGTTATCTCCGGGTTAGCTTTTAGCTACAGGCAGCTCGAAGTTCGCTCTATGTCAATCATCCCCCATAATGCTAACAGCTCCCCTCTCAGCTCCACCTCTTTGCCTATATTTGTATTTTCCAGGCGAAGCTTGCCTCTGTCAAGATGGTGATGGTAGGAACCGCCCACCGACCTTTAGTTCAGCTCTTCAGAAACCTATGGGTGACATCATGGAAGCTCCATCCATCTTTTTATATACAGTCTAAGGTTTAGGATCAATAAATCACAGCTTTTGAAATGATGACTCAGACCGAGCAACAGGAACTGCATCTCCAGTAGTTTCCGGAGGTACAGTTCCTTCTCTGAGAATGTTCTGGAATCACTTCTAAGCAAAACCTTGTGTGAATTTTTAGACTAAGTTAGGAGCTCTCTGAGCCGTTTCTAAGATCCTTTACTAATATGGCCCCCCTTTTCTTTTTTGCTTTAACAGTTTTTTAATATCAGGTGATTCCAGTCATCTAAGAAACGCACTGAGCGAGGATCTTGGTTTATTGTCAGGTGACCTTTGGGAAAATGTTTGTCCACTGTTGAGAACTGTTTAAGGAATTCATTCAGTTTAACCCTTAAAAGCCTGATCCATAAAAAATTATTTAAAAGAAGTTAAATTTTTGGTATGAGGTCTTTATTTGTCCCTTAGTAAAAATGTTAGACAAAAATTGGTTTTTTTGGAGGAATATTCATCATTTACTATCATATAATGTGTCAAAACTATGACAGTGTAATCTTCTGCTTCCTGCAATCTGTTAGGGTAGTATCAGATTGTGAACGGGATCTTTAACAATGTTTTTACCATAAAGTGATGCAAAAGGTCTCAGAAATTGTGTGTATCACTTCTGATACTTTCAGCTTTATTGGGTTACAGTCATAAAAAGAAATTTTGACTCACTTTCAACTGTATGCGACGGATGTTGTACTGACGAAGGATCCCTTTCACATTTTTATTACATCCTGCCATGAGATATTTTGTTGGTTTTAAACACAGGAAAAAATAATCTTGCAACCTGACTATTTTAGCCATATTTGGCTGCTCAGAACAAACAGTAATCTTGCCTTTTCATGGCAGGCAGGATCTCAGAATAGGCATGCCTGTTGCCAATGAGTTATTTTATTGACCTGGAAGTATCCTTCTGCACAGAGTTTTAGAAGTTGGTTTAAAGATGAAGTTCTCCATAGTGTGTGTGTGTGTGTGTGTGTGTGTGTGTGTGTGTGTGTGTGTGTGTGTGTGTGTGTGTGTGTGTGTGTGTGTCTTTGTTTGTATGTATGCATATTTGTATCTTTATTTGTATATATGTATCTTTGTTTGTATCTTTGTGTCTTTGTTTGTATGTATCTTTGTTTGTATGTTTGTTATGTATGTATCTTTCTTTTTATCTTTGTTTGTATCTTTGTGTCTTTGTATGTATCTTTGTTTGTATCTTTATATCTTTGTTTGTATGTATGTATAGTTGTATCTTTGTTTGTATGTTTGTTATGTATGTATCTTTGTTTGTATCTTTGTGTCTTTTTTTGTACCTTTGTATGTATATTTGTATCTTTGTTTGTATGAATGTATATATGTATGTATCTTTGTTTGTATGTATGTATATTTGTATCTTTGTATGTATGTATATTTGTATCTTTGTTTGTATGTATGTATGTATCTGTAATGATCTTGGCCTTCCAGGATTAAAAGACATTTGACATTGATTAAACAATAGTTCCTCTCTCCGTCTCTCTGTAGTAAGACTGGTCCACACAGGACAGAAGGGTGACCATTTGACCCAAAGGAGGACGACAAACTAAGAGATTTACAACCAGCTCCTCTCCACAGAATGCAGCTGGATCAACAAACAATATTTTCAAAGTGAAACACCTAACGCAATTTATAGTTTTACAGGGCACAAGATACTGAAAGTCACATCTGACCAAACGCTGGTTCTTGTCAAAAATGACACCTTTCATCAAAGTACCAGACTTCATGGCGCCAGAACAACCCCTCCCCTGACTGAGAGAGGACTGTAAAAAGCTTCAAACTTCTCCCCCAATTTAAGGAAAACTTCAGATGCTTAATTTTTTTCAAATCTTATTTTACAAGTTTGTCTCTAACCGATTTAACTTAGTCTAAATGACTTTGGTTAATTGTTTTGATTGAATTTCTACTTTTTCATTATTTTATCTTGATGCATGATTTAATTCTTTGAAATGATCACACACCAATAATAATCATGAACACTGTATTAAATAATTGTTGATTATGTTTTCCAAGCTTCAGATCTCTCTTAAGCTACTAATGTGAATGAATAAAATGTGTTTCATTTTCAGGATTCATCACCCGATAAGACTGAGTACGACAATTGATTAATCCACCTTTAATAAGAAATACATTTAACCAATCTTGTTTTCATGTGTGAAAGTAATACTGTAAGTTAATGCTTTTCTTCCCAGCAAATGAGGAGTCTGCATAACTTAAGAATGTGATTTGATGAGTATTGGAGTCGAAACAAAGTAAAGAATTTGAGGATCATGTTCACATTAATGAGATGCAGAGGGAAGGAACCAAAGCTGACCTGATTGGATAAGGTTGGTCAGCTTCTGACAGAAGCAACTCATGATTGGCTTGAAGTTCGAAAGGTGGGTCTGTTTAAAATAGACTTGCAGCCTGACTTCCTCGTATCTGTTTATATTTTTCATCTGCGTCTTCGCCTCCTTTTGTTTGTTTTTCTTTTAGTTTTTCCTGCTTGTCTGCTTCCCTCTGTTTTTCGCGCTCCCTATTTTTCCTATCTTAGTTTTTTTCTTTTTTTTAAAAAATATTTTGTTATAAGCTTTTACCTCTCCGTTCTTCCGAACGGGAGAAAGTACAACAAGTGTTTATTTGTAACCAGCCATTTTCCTGAGATCAGTAATTAACCAGAACCGTAGCTCCAACTTTTTCCACTGCATCTTTACACGTAAAATCTGGAACTATCTATTTTTGGGACAATCTGGATTATCATCACCTGTGCTCTGGAACTCCGCTGAATGGATCCAGAGGCCCAGAGTAGCTGCATGGACCTACCCTTCCTGACGCTTCAAGGATCCACTACCCCGGAGACCCGCCGAACAGGGAACCAACCACCCGATTTGACCCACACTCCAGCATTCAGCATCCAAGTAGGATCTGATAGGACTCTGAACATTTGTGATGTTCCAAACCAGTCCACCAAACTTTAACTAAATAATTAAATTTGAATTCTCATCCAAATTTAGGATTATACAACACATTTTTATCAAAGATTTAAGTAAGATAATCATCCTGTTTTATTGGCTTAATTCCAACCAGTTTCTTCCTGCTCCATCTCACTTAATTAATTTCAGTGTTCCTTATTAATGTCAGAATTGAAAACCCATGCAGATATATTCATTATACAATTCCATTAATAACCTCTTTTTAACTGTTTGGTTTCTTCTGCTGTGTTGTTTATCATCATTGTCAATTAATATGTAATCAATTCATCCGTTCTTGTCATAATTTCTCAATGAACAATTTCTGGTTCACTCATTCTTAGAATTTACTCCTTTAAATTAAAACTGTGTTTATAGAATTCAGTTTATTTCAGGTTGTCTCATGCTCTTGAATCTTAGATTAATTAAAAGGGATGAGTGGTGCTCCGAGGTAATTCGATAATTAATAAATTAATTATCAGTAGAGGCATATTCGGCTACAATATCTTTGTATGTATGTATGTATGTATGTATGTACATTTGTATTTTTGTTTGTGTGTACCTTTGTATCTTTGTTTGTGTCTTTGAATCTTTGTATCTTTGTTTGTATGTATGTATATTTGTATCTTTGTATCTTTGTTTGTATGTATGTATCTTTGTATCTTTGTTTGTATGTATGTATCTTTGTATCTTTGTTTGTATGTATGTATCTTTGTATCTTTGTTTGTATGTATGTAACTTTGTATGTATGTATCTTTGTATGTATGTATCTTTGTATCTTTGTTTATATGTATGTATCTTTGCATCTTTGTTTGTATGTATGTATCTTTGTATCTTTGTTTGTATGTATGTAACTTTGTATGTATGTATCTTTGTATGTATGTATCTTTGTATCTTTGTTTATATGTATGTATCTTTGCATCTTTGTTTGTATGTATGTATCTTTGTATCTTTGTTTGTATGTATCTTTGTATCTTTGTTTGTATGTATGTATCTTTGTATGTATGTATCTTTGTATCTTTGTTTGTATGTTTGTATCTTTGTTTGTATGTATGTATCTTTGTATTTTTATTTGTATGTATCTTTGTATCTTGTTATGTATGTATCTTTGTTTCTTTGTTTATATGTATCTATATTTTTATCTTTTTTTGTATTTATGTATCTTTGTATTTTTGTTTGTATGGATGTATCTTTGTATCTTTGTTGGTCTGTATCATTGTAGCTTTGTTTTTTTTTCATGTATATTTGTATCTTTGTTTGTTTTAATGTATCTTTTTTATCTTTGTATGCATGTATCTTTGTATGTACGTATCTTTGTATCTTTGTGTTTATGTATGTATCTTCATATCTTTGTATGTATGTATCTTTGTATCTTTGTTTGTATGTATGTATCTTTGTATCTTTGTTTGTATGTATGTATCTTTATATCTTTGTATGTATGTATCTTTGTATCTTTGTTTGTATGTATGTATCTTTGCATCTTTGTTTGTATGTATGTATCTTTATATCTTTGTATGTATGTATCTTTGTTTGTATGTATGTAAATTTGTATCTTTGTTTGTATGTATGTATCTTTGTATTTTTGTTTGTATGTATGTATCTTTGTATTTTTGTTTGTATGTATCTTTGTATCTTGTTATGTATGTATCTTTGTTTCTTTGTTTATATGTATCTATCTTTGTATCTTTTTTTGTATTTATGTATCTTTGTATTTTTGTTTTTATGGATGTATCTTTGTATCTTTGTTGGTCTGTATTCTTGTAGCTTTGTTTTTTTTATGTATCTTTGTATCTTTGTTTGTTTTTATGTATCTTTGTATGCATGTATCTTTGTATCTTTGTTTTTATGTATGTATCTTTATATCTTTGTATGTATGTATCTTTGTGTCTTAGTTTGTATGTATGTATCTTTATATCTTTGTATGTATGTATCTTTGTATATTTGTTTGTACGTATGTATCTTTGTATATTTGTTTGTACGTATGTATCTTTGTATGTATGTCTCTTTGTTTGTATGTATCTTTGTATGTATAAATGTTTGTTTATTGGTATTTTTGTATCTTTGTTTGTATGTATGTATCTTTGTATCTTTGTCATGTATGCATCTTTGCTTCTTTGTTTATATGTGTCTATCTTTATATATTTATATCTTTGTTTGTATGTATGTATCTTTGTATGTTTGTCTGCATCATTGTATCTTTGTTTGTATGTATCTTTGTATCTTTTTCTGTTTGTATGCATATTTGTATATTTGTTTGTATGCATGTATCTTTGTATCTTTGTTATGTATGTATCTTTGTTTCTTTGTTTATATGTGTCTGTCTTTGTATCTTTGTTTGTATGTATGTATCTTTGTATCTTTGTTTGTATGTATGTATCTTTGTATCTTTGTTTGTCTGTATCATTGTATCTTTGGTTGTTTGTATGTATCTTTGCATCTTTTTCTGTTTGTATGTATCTTTGTATTTTTGTTTGTATGCATGTATCTTTGTATCTTTGTTAGTCTGTATCATTTTAGCTTTGTTTTTTTTTTATGTATCTTTGTTTGTTTTAATGTATCTTTGTATCTTTGTATGCATGTATGTATCTTTATATCTTTGTATGTATGTATCTTTGTATCTTTGTTTGTATGTATGTATCTTTGTTTGTATGTATGTATCTTTGTATCTTTTTTGTATGTATGTATCTTTGTATCTTTGTTTGTCTGTATCATTGTATCTTTGGTTGTTTGTATGTATCTTTGTTTGTATGTATGTATCTTTGTATCTTTGTTTGTATGTATGTATCTTTGTATATTTGTTTGTACGTATGTATCTTTGTATGTTATGTATGTGTCTTTGTTTGTATGTATCTTTGTATGTATGAATGTTTGTTTATTGGTATTTTTGTATCTTTGTTTGTATGTATATCTTTGTATCTTTGTTATGTATGCGTTTTTGTTTCTTTGTTTATATGTGTCTATCTTTGTATATTTATATCTTTGTTTGTATGTATGTATCTTTGTTTGTATTTATGTATCATTTTATCTTTGTATGCATGTATCTTTGTGTGTATGTATCTTTGTATCTTTGTTTGTATGAATCTTTATATCTTTGTCTGTATGTATATATCCTCGTATCTTTGTTTGTATGTATGTATCTTTGTATCTTTGTATGTATGTATCTTTGTATCTTTGTTTGTATGTATGTATCTTTGTATGTATGAATGTATGTATGTATGTATCTTTGTATGTATGTATGAATCTTTGTATGTATTTATGTATCTTTGTATTTATCTTTGTATCTTTTTTTGTATTTATGTATCTTTGTATTTTTGTTTGTATGGATGTATCTTTGTTGGTCTGTATCATTGTAGCTTTGTTTTTTTTTTCATGTATCTTTGTATCTTTGTTTGTTTTAATGTATCTTTTTTATCTTTGTATGCATGTATGTATCTTTATATCTTTGTATGTATATATCTTTGTATCTTTATTTGTATGTATGTATCTTTATATCTTTGTATGTATGTATCTGTATCTTTGTTTGTATGTATGTATCTTTATATCTTTGTATGTATGTATCTTTGTATCTTTGTTTGTATGTATGTATCTTTGTATCTTTGTTTGTATGTATGTATCTTTGAATATTTGTATGTACGTATGTATCTTTGTATGTATGTGTCTTTGTATGTATCTTTGTATCTTTGTTTATTGGTATTTTTGTATCTTTGTTTGTATGTATGTATCTTTGTTTTGTATGCGTTTTTGTTTCTTTGTTTATATGTGTCTATCTTTGTATATTTATATCTTTGTTTGTATGTATGTATCTTTGTTTGTATTTATGTATCTTTTTATCTTTGTATGCATGTATCTTTGTGTGTATGTATCTTTGTATCTGTGTTTGTATGAATCTTTGTACCTTTGTCTGTATGTATATATCCTCGTATCTTTGTTTGTATGTATGTATCTTTGTATCTTTGTATGTATGTATCTTTGTATCTTTGTTTGTATGTATGTATCTTTGTATGTATGTATGTATGTATGTATCTTTGTATGTATGTATGAATCTTTGTATGTATTTATGTATCTTTGTTTGTATGTATGTATCTTTGTATGTATGTATGTATGTATGTATGTATGTATGAATCTTTGTATGTATTTATGTATCTTTGTATTTATCTTTGTATCTTTTTTTGTATTTATCTTTGTATTTTTGTATTTATCTTTGTATCTTTCTGTATTTGTTTGTATGTGTCTTTGTATCTTTGCATGTCTCTTTGTATGATTGTATATGTGTATGTGAGTGTATATGCGTGTGTGTGTGTGTGTGTGCGCGCGCGTGTGTGTGTGTGTATGTGTGTATGTTTGTATGTATGTCTGTAGCTTTAGTCCCGTGGGTAACAATAAATCTCCTGGAAATCTGCATCCCTGTTCCCTCATTTCTGAATTTGGTCCACGCCTTCACCATCCCTACAGCCTGTCTACCTACCCTTTTTCAGAAGATCTGGAAGACTCTTTTTTTTTTGGCATTATTAGACAAAAACTGTCTCTTGTCTCGTCTTCGTGCCATTTATCCAGGGTCGGGTCGTGGGGGCAGCAGCCTAAGCAGGGAAGCCCAGACTTCCCTCTCCCCAGCCACATTTGCCAAATCTGCGGGGGGGATCCCGACGTGTTCCCAGGCCTTGTAATTGGAAGACACCCTCCGGTCCCCTTTCTGAGAAAGGGGGACCACCACCCCAGTCTGCCAGTCCAGCGGCACTGCCCCCGATGTCCCCGATGCTGCAGAGGCGTGTCAGCCAGGACAGCCCCACAGCATCCAGAGCCTTAAGGACCTCCGGGCGGATCTCGTCCACCCCCGGGGCCTTGCCACCAAGGCCCCAGAGATAGGAGAGTCCACCCCTGAGTCCCCCAGCCCTGCTTCCTCATCGGAAGACGTGTTGGTAGGATTGAGGAGGTCTTCGAAGTACTCCCTCCACCAACCCACAACATCCCGAGTTGAAATCAGCAGCTCCCCACCTCCCCCACTGTACATAGTGTTGATGGAGCACTGCTTCCCCCTCCTGAGCCGCCGGATGGTGGACCAGAATTGCCTCGAAGCCATCCGGAAGTCTTTCTCCATGGCCTCGCCGAACTCCTCCCATGCCTGACTTTTTGCCTTGGCGACAGCCGAAGCTGCATACCGCTTAGCCTGTCGGTACCCATCAGCGTCCTTCGGAGTCCCACAGGCCAAGAAGGCCCAATAGGACTCCTTCTTCAGCTTGAATCTGAAGAAGGAGTCCTTGAACCAGCTTGAACCAGCTTGAACCAGAGCTTGAACCAGCATCCCTCACTGCTGGTGTCCACCAACGAGTCCTGGAATTACCGCCACGACAGGCACCAACAACCTTACGGCCACAGCTCCAGCTGGCCGCCTCAGCAACAGAGGGACAGAACACAGCCCATTCGGACTCAATGTCCGAATGAATGAATACGGCTCCTCCCGCAGATGGTGATCCCACGGGAGGTGGGGCCTATGCAACCCTTTCGGGCTGAGCCCGACCGGGCCCCATGGGCGAAGGCCCGGCCACCAGACGCTCGCTCTCATACCTCACCTCCAGGCCTGGCTCCAGATGGGGGTCCCAGTAAGCTGCATCCGGGCAAGGGAACATTTATGCCTAGGTTTGTCGTCGTCATAGGGGTCGATGAGCCGTGCTTGGTCTGTTCCCTCCCCTAGACACCTGTTTGCCAAGGGTGACCCTACCAGGGGCATAAAGCCCCCAACAACTGCTAGGATCTTCGGGACGCACAAACCCCTCCACCACGATAAGGTGACGGCTCAGGGAGGGACTCAGACAAAAACTGAGAAAGTGATAATCCACCCAATTGAGTTTGTGTATGTGTAGTAGCGCAAAAAAAGTTTTGACTTTGCGCTGTTTTTTTTTTTTTATTCTTTTCCCATTTTTTTCTTGTTTGTTTGTATGACATGTATGTATGTCTGTTATATTGTGTGTGTTCTTAAAGCTTGAATTAAAAATTTTAAATAAAGAAAAAGAATACTTCCATCATTTTACAGTAACACCAAGTAGTTCTTCCCTTAGGACTGTGTGTGGATTTGCTTCATTCAAAGCAACCAGAACCCTTTGACAACAACAAAAAAAATTGTATTGAAAAACAATGACGTTTCCACTTTACCGCTGCCTTGATCACTTTGTCTGAGTTACTGGGTGAATTTAGGATTTTAAACACATTAGTTTGCTTCTGAACATACAACGTCAAGGCAGTGGTTGACCAGCAATGCCTGCATTCTTTGAGGTAGAATCCAGTTTTTGTCAAAGGAGCCTGGTACTATGAAAAGAGTTACATAACAGTTTCTGATCCATGCAGGAAAGGACTGTAACGCTCTTAAAACACTCGCTGATTTCTCCTTTAGGTGATGAGAGATAAACAGGGTGCACTGGTGTGTGTGTCTGGTACTTCTTGCAATTCTTATAACAGTAAAAAAAGCAGATTCTGAAATGTAGTTTTAGTGTAAAAAATAAAAGAGGTAGCTTTTTTATGATAATATTCAGTCAGTTTTAGCTACATGTGCTATTTTGGGACCATGGGACCATGTTTGCTGGCATGGCTGAGGTAAAATCAAGTACCATCACACTGAACATCACCCAATGGTAAAAAGAAATATTTTTCTTTCATTTTTTCTTCTAGGTATGCTTCTTTGTTAGTATTTTTATTCAAAAGGAACATTCATTTGTCTGAAATTTCTAAGCGTTTGTCTGCAAACGGTCAGCTTTCACATCGTGACTCTCAGATTTCTTGTGTGGTCAAATTTTTCAGGCAGTTTGCCTCTGCTACAGGAAGACATGATTCACCAAAGCTGATGTTTTTGCACTGCAAGGAACAATTCCTGACAACTGCTAAGTGGAACTCCACAACAATTCAGTATATGAGGAAAGACCACAAGAACACATCAGCTGGAGACCAGCAACCATTTCTTAACCCAAATGAGCAGATGCTAGCTGCTAGCTTCCAAAACTGAGTCCTGCTGAGTGAGTAGGTGGTACCATGCACCAGGACAGAGCGACGTGACAAACCACAAAACAGCAGCCAGTGGTGGTCGGGCCAGTTTTTACACTGTCATTGGCCAGTTATCCATTCCATCATCACCATTCCTATCCATCTCTCCCCACACTCCACTCGTTGATGATTTGGGTAGTGAAAAGCAGCTACAGCTCTAATTTGTGTCGATTAATGTGTTCAAGAAGCGGTCTAAGGTTCCTGATTCAAATGATGGTCCAAAGTTTTCTGTCGTCTCCATGCTAGCATTGGTTCTATCCAGGCACTTCAGTTTCTTCCCATATGTTAGGTTGCTGGAAGATTACACATTTGTCCTTTGGATAAGATTAAATAGTTCTTTATGTCTGCATCGGTCTTGCGATGGACTGGCAATGTCCCGGGCGATACTGTCTCTCTCTTTAAAGCAGTTGGGATATGCTCCAGTGCTCCACAACCCTAAATTGGATTAAGGTGGTATACATAATGGATAGATGGATGGACTGTGTTCACAGGACATCTGAACATACCAGTTTTTTTTTTCTTTGCAGTTACTCACACAAGCAACCATAGTTCCCTTTTAGCAGTCTCAATGCATTTTAAATACTGTGTCCAAACAGAAGCCATTAGCAGCCTAGCCTTGGGTTGAAATGGGTTTGTATACAAGCATCATTAACTTTCTAGATATTTGCAGTTGGGTGTTTTCTGCCTCTGTTGCCATTTCCCACATCTGCATCTTTTAACATGAAAGTACATGTAAGGTAAGGATCTGATAATCCATAAAATGTACATAATGAGCTGATTTAACAGAGACATCCAGCACTAATCTTTGTGCTAGTGATAGTTGTGCTTTAGCTTCATATTCTGGGTAAGGTTTTAACTTGAACATGTATTGCTGGGTCTGAGGAAATGTATAAACAGAGTCCCCTTCTTCTCACCAGACCCCAGAATCCTGTCATTTTCAGGACTATCATACTGAAATAATTACAAACTATTTGGAGTTACGATTTGTTCTAAGCTAATACAGAAGTTCACCTACCTTAAACCAAATCCAGATGATTATCAATCTAGCATGAAATACCTGCGATATTGCAAAAAGAATTCTGTTTTAGTCTTCATCTTCATAGGGGATGCTTACATTAGCATTTTAATTATAAAAATGACATAAAGCAAATTACACATTATGATACTGCTTGAAATGCATAGGTATGTTGGACAACAAATGTTTTATATCATTACTTTTTCCACACGTTCAACTGTGTAGACATACTAGTTTCTCTGAAAAGCAAGCCACCATCCATTATGCTGACTGCTGATTCAGTAAGTAGCTATTTTTCTGTTGCTCCTCAAAGATAACTCCTCTTGTTATTGAGTTCAAACATCAAAAAGAGAAGATACCATCTAGAACAGAAGCTTTGCTTTAATTCGCTTTCCCACCCCTTTCAAATACACACATCAACACAGCCAGGAAGAGTTTAGCCTCTGCTAGCTTTTTCCTCACCTTGAAAATAAGATTAAAATGTTATCACTTGTACCACCTGCACAGTGCGGCTCTGACTTACTACAGATACAACGTATCAAGCTTAATCCTGAGCATGAGTTACACACAAGATTGGGCACACGGATTGACTAGAACAGTGCTTAGACATGCTTGTTACCACAAATTGATACTTTAAAGTCGTGAGGTTTCTTTAGGACTGTCTCCGTATTCCATTAATACATCAAAAGCCAAACAAGAGGACAAGTAATCACTCGAAAATCTAAGATCCTGATGTCTGCAATAAGGTGAAAGAGTGACACCAAGTGCTCAAATGCAGTACTGCACAATAGTTGAAAAAGTTTACACCATTGTTTATTTAGATATTTTCATTTTAAACTGCACCATCAAACAGCATAAAATCTAACATAATATGTGGCATGGTTGTTGATCTGAGTATTTCTGAAAGTGCTGACCAACTGGGATTTTCACACACAACCATGTCTAAGGTTTACAGAGCCTGAAAAAGAGAAAAGATCCATTCAGTAGCATTTGCTTGGACCAAAATGACTTGTTGATGTCTGAGGAGAATGTTCAGACTGGTTGGAGATGGTAGAAAGGCAACAGGAAGTTAAATAATATCTGGTTCCAAAAAAGTTATGCAAAATAGCATCTCTGAATGCACAACTCCAATCTTGAAGCAGATGCTCTACAGCAGCAGACCACACCAGGTACCATTCCTGTCCGCTAAGAACAGGAAACTGAGGCTAAAATTCACAGACTCACTAAATCTGGACAAAAGTAAACAGATAAACGTTGTCTGATGTGATGAGTCTCCATTTCAGCTCCACGTTCAGATGGTAGAGTTTGCGTTTGGTGGAAACATCATTAAAACATGGATCCATTCAAGCAGCTGGCACTCTAATGGTGCAAAGGTAATTTTCTGGACACACTTTGAGCCCCTTAGTACCAACAGGGCATGGTTTAAACCCAACAAACTACTTGAGTATTGCTGCTGACCATGACCATCCCTATATGACCACAGTGTAGCATCTTCTGATGGAAACTTCCAGCAGGTTGATTCACCATGTCACAGAGCTCAAATAATTTCCAACCGCTTTCTTCATGACAATGAGTTCACTGTACTCTAACATCCTCTATTCACCAGATCTCAGTCCAACAGAGGTGCTTTGGGATGTGCAGCAACTGTGTGATGTTTCATGTCAATGTGGAACAAGTTGAAGCGAGTTGAATCTATGATGCCAAGAATTAAGGCAATTCTGATGGAAAAAGGGTCCAACCCAGTTGTAGTGAGGTGGATTTAATAAAGGGGCCAGTGAACAAATTGCCTGAATACTGGTCATCAAAAAGCAACATTAGTGACCTTTTAACTGACCCTTTTCTTACTCTTTAAAAAATGTAACTTTTTTTTTTTACACTGAAGTTGATTTTATTTTAACATAATTTAAATAAAAATCAATGCAGAACAATCTGAAATTTATAAGTTATATTTCAACAGGAATAAACATCACATTAAGAGCCGCCGAAGCAAGAAGACCACCAAAATTTGTGACTTTAGATCTTGCGAAAGGCTGAAACTAAAATTCTAAACCAGGACTCCTGTGACTAAAATCATAACCTGAAAATGTATTTTTTGTTCATGAACATTTGTTTTAGCAGCTACATATCTCATCAGAAGTATTTTGATTCAAGTTTGGTGACATTTTTTAGGAAAAGTTTGTGAATGTCTGTAAAACTGAAAGGAAGTCTAGATTATTACTTATGATAAATGCCTGACAGGAGCGTCTGTGCTCACAAATCCATCACAGACGATATTACAAATATTCCTTAACAGTCAAGGAGAGGTCGTGTAGAGACTAAACCAGCTGTTGATCCTATTTTCTGTGCATGCCAAACTTACACACACTGCTCCTTGAATAACATTAAAACACCTTCAGAAGTTAATCAGCCATCCTGGAGTTCACACAATAATTAAGAGCAAGTTACACAGATGTAGTCTTGTGATTTAGAAAAGACACAGACACACACACACACCAATACCACTTCTAAGGCATCTCAATGGAAAAGAAACACACACACCAAACTTGGCTTCTTTTCAGTCAGTTTATCATCATACATCCAGGTGAATCCTCTGGTGGCGTTTCAGGTTACATTTCTGGGTGAAGCGCTTGCCGCAGGCCAGGCAGCAGTATGGTCTCTCTCCGGTGTGAACGCGCCGGTGCGCTTTGAGGTTGCTGAGCTTGGTGAAGCTGCGGCCGCAGAGCGAGCAGCAAAACGGCCGCTCGCCTGTGTGAGTCTGCAGATGGGTTTTTAGGTTGCTGGGGTGCGGAAAGCATTTGCCACACTGGCTGCAGCGCAGCAGGTGTCTGGAGCCAGAGTACGACTGCGAGTCAGGATGAGGGGCAGGACTGATAAGGTGAGAGTTTGTTGACTGATGCTGGGATTTGATGGTGACCCACGAGGAGCCAGTTTGGCTCCGAGCTGAGGTCTGTTTGTCGTCCAGGTGAACGCGCTGCACGGACAGGGAGGGAGGGGCAACAGGTTTGGATGTGGAGGGAATTCTGTTGGGGTTATTTAAGTTTACAGCCTGAGTTTGGGCCACAGACAGCAGTGCAGTGGAGCTATTGGAGAGTGTGTGTGGGGGCTTTCTCATTGGTCGATGCAGGTGTTGTATTGCTGCCTGTAATCTTAGACCTGCACCCACTTTAGGCTGCAGCTTCATGAGCTCCTGTGCAGAGGCTTTATGATAAATGTGGTGGGGTTTGTGCACTCCTGAGCTCCCCCTCTGCTGCTTGACAGAGGAGGAGAAAGATGCCATCTCGGCTTTTTTAAGTTTCTTTTCAGTATGTCTGCTTTCATCACAACTATCAGAATCAATAAGCTCCTCTTTGACAGTCACAGCCAGCACGTTGCTGGGTGGCGGTCTGGCTTTGGGGGATCCTGAGGATGATATGGGATCTCTGCCGGAGGGAAACTGAACATCTGCTCTGACGCAGTCAGACAACTCGTGCTCTGTAAGCTGTTGAGAACCTTTCGTTTTGACTGGATCACATTCCTTTTCAGCTCCAAGTCTGTGATTCTGCAGCAGTCCAGCTGCTGGAACGGTCAGGCCTGGCCAAGGGGAGTCCAATTCTAGAGGTGAAACAAGAGGCTGATCTGCATAAGGAGCAGAGATCTGTGGGTCCTGCTTCATGATATTCTTCAGTAATTCCTCACTGCTTTCCTGGGCCTGTTTCAGGTGTGCCTCGACCGCCTCACTTGTGTTGTCTGATTTAGGACCAGCTTCACCTAGAAAAATGAAACGTAAATAAATAAACAAGGCAATAATTCAGACGCTGTTATAGTTATTGATTGAAAGCTCCCTGGTTCCCTTGCTGAGAAGCTACACCTGATATGTTGAGTCAGGATCAAAGTGATTAAAACTGGTCACAAAATGGGACAAAAGGAATTAATGAAAACTGTTATAATACTTCTGACCAAAGTTTTTGCCTGTTTTTCTTAAGTTGTTTGTGTCTAAAGCAGATATGACATCATCCAGCACCTGCAAGATGGTAAACGTAACTAGCTTTAAGCTAAGTAAAGCTAAAACTGAAATGAATGTGCTTAGAAATAAAGTGTCCAGCTTCAATCAGCAATGTTAAAATCAACAGATCAGGCCAGAAATCTTGGTGAAATAAAAATATCAGCCTGTTATCAGCCTGAAGGAGATATCTGGAATAACGGGACGGATGGCCCAGCGTGGGTTAGATAAACTTCTTCATGCGTTTGCTTTCAGTAATCTTGTTAGGGAGTTTTACAGGTCTTTCATCCAGAATGCTGCTGCTTGTGTCCTCAAAGAGACCAAACAAATAAAATAAACAGGGAACACATCGCTCTGGTTCTCAGACCTGTAGATCTACACAAAATGTAAAAAATATGATGATAGACTGATAATTATTTTATGAATGTACAACATTTCTATAGAATCATGTGATGTAATTCTTTTATCTCACATAATTACAAAACTGGTGGTTATACCTCACATAAATGTCAAAATATCATTAAGCTTTTAATGTGTTTGGTCTTTTTAGTCCATTTTCTGAACCGCTTAGTTCAATTGAGGGTAGATGGAGGCAATCCCAGCAGTCACTGGCCGAAAGGCTGGGTACACCCTGGACAGGTCACCAGTTCATCACAGCGCCAACACAGTCAGACAAACAACCATTCACTCTCACTCCTAGGAACAGTTTAGAGTAACCAATTAACCTAACATTTCTTTGGACAGTGGGAGGAAGCAGATTACTACCCGAGGATTGAACCAGCAATGAAACAAATTAATGGCATTGCACCTGGTTACCAAGGTAACTTTAGCCAATAAAATTAGCTATTGATTTGGTCTGAGATTAAGCCTAAGGCTACGTTCACACTGCAGGTTTTTCTGGTCAAATCCGATTTTTTTTTGCTTCACCGTTCATGTTACATCTAAATGTGGCCTGTCTGCGGACTGCGGTGTGAACAGCTTGTGCTCCTGAAGTAACCGGTATGCTCAGTGCAACATTAATCATGTCAAACACAGGACAATCTGTAAGAAAACAAATACGTAGGTACAGTCATTCACTGGCTTCTGGTAATAACAGTGTGTGGCAGCAGTCTGCTGGTTTGTGAGCGGCTTCTGGTAAAAGATGATAAAAAAAAAAAAAAGGAGAAAGAAGTTTTATTTTGCTATGACGTCCCAATTTAAAGCAACTTCTGCGACATCAGTAGATGTGTGTGGATGCATCATCGGATCCAGGTGTGGTGGGATCAGGATGCGAGTGGTTTTACAACGCTGGAGTTCTTCCAAAACTTTAGGGCACAGGTGTCAAACTCGGCAGGTTTTTGTTGTTTCTCTCTACCAACACAGCTGATTCAAATCAAATGGATCCAGCAGCTTTTTGTCAACTTATTTATGAATGTTGGTCAGGTGTGTTGGAGGATGGAGACAAAAACCTGCAGGATAGCGGCCCTCGAGGACTGGAGTTTGACACCCCTGCTTTAGGGTGTCAAGAAATACATTTTACACATCTCTCAACACATCACCTCAAGACTTCTGAGGTGTGTCATGTGGTTCAGGAGAAAGTGAGCAGAAGCAAGGCTGTGGGGGCAGGTTACCGCACCTCACCTAGCCCGTTGTGGCATCAGATCTGCTGTTTGCTCTGTAGTCATGTCCTCATGTCTGACTACATCATCTGCCCCTAGTAGCTCCAGAATGATGCCAGAGTCACACTGAATGCAACCTGGCTGTTCAGACTGAAGTCACATGGCAAAAGATCAGATATGCATCAGATTTGGGACCACATATCCAAGCGACCTGGGTCGCATTAGAAAATATCAGATCTGTGTCGTTCAGACTGTTAAGAAAAGGTCAGTTACAGGCCGCATAGGAGCAAAAACACCGGATTTGGGTCACTTCAGCCTGTAATGTGAACTCAGCCTAAATGCACGTCTTCACTTTAACATGTTGCTAGACATAAATTACAAGTTTAAATTTACTATTTAACAATCAACTAAATTTTCCAGGAAAACTATGTGCATATGTTTCTTTTACACATCTTTATTCCTACAATAAGCTTTCCCTTTAAATGGAGAGTCAAGCGATTGGCCTATTTTGTACAGAAGCGTTAAAAAAAGCAAAAAGGATCCATTTTTGTGTGCACAGTCTGAACAAAGAAACCTGGGTTAACAACATAGATAAGAACTACTGATAGTACCTATTGTGCCCAAGTACTATGTAATGCCAGCAAATATAAAGAAAACCTGCTTTGAGTTTATTGATAAAAAATAATGAGTTTATTTCTACTCAACATTCATGCTTCAAATAAAATGAACATTTTTCTAAACATTATTGTTCACATTAACTATCAATGTATTTGGATAATGATAAAAGACAATAACTCACAAATATTACTTTCTTTTCTCATATATGAAGATTTTCTCCTTCAGACAAGCAGTTAAGGTAGAAGATGCTCTTTGTTTTTACCATGACAAGTTTGGACTGGCTACTGCAGTCTTCCTCACAAGCATCATCTGACACCTGAGACGTGTATCAGATGGTTTTTCTAGGCACGGCCAACCTGATGGACTTGACATATCCACCAGGTTGACCATGCCTCCCCCACCGCTCGATGGTCTCTGGAGGACTGAGTCCCAGGTGTGCAAGAGCAAGAACGATTAAAATCCATGTAAACGATCACTGAAAATGCCACAACCACATCAGGAACTGTGACGTATCATCAGATCAGAGGCGATCAAACATAAAAGATAGATCAGGGTCAGGGACACCGTCAACAGGGATGAGGGAGCCTTCATGCTCTCACACACCTTGGATGCTCTTGTCCAGAGACCATCAAGCAGCAGGAGGCATGGGCAACTTGGCGGATGTGTCAAGTATATCAAGGCTGGCCGCACCATGAAAAAACAGCTGATACAACTTACAGGTTTCAGATGACGGTTCTGAGGACGACTGCAGTTGCCAGCCCAAACATGTCAAAGTAAAGAACCTGACCTTTGCTAACCTTTGTCTGAGAGAAGAAACCATTAATATATAAAAAGACAATCCTTACAATGTATCAGACATGGTGTCGAGAGCAAGACTGGAAAAATGTCGGTGCACATAGATTTTTTTTGCTGGTGCATTAAATTGAAATAGTAAGTGCAACCAGTACAGACAGATTAGATTAGATTAGATTAGATTAGATTAGATTAGATTAGATTAGATAGATAGCTAGATAGATAGATAGATAGATAGATAGATAGATAGATGTAACTCTGTGTAAAACAAAACTGCAGCAATTCTATCACTTACACATTTAAATATGAGTTTAGAAACACGTTAAAATACTCACTATCATGTGTACTGCTCCACCCTCTCAGCTGCACGGAACAGCAAGATAGTTTATTTCCTTCTTCCTCTTTCATATCCATAACAGGGATCACATCCTCCTCTTCTGTGGCCTGAACAACACATAAAGAACATCGTATGAAACACAGAGGATACGGTTTCATTTCGCTCAGTCTGTAAGTGTGATGTCTCTTGCAACAACACAGATCTTATTCCATTATTTCCTGGCACATCTTATTACTGCAGAAGGGGAAAAAAGCCTTATTTTGACACGAAACATGTGTTCAAACCTTTGACTGGTCATGTATGTCTGTTCTGAAAGTAACAAGGTGTTACTCACCTGGGACTCGGTTTCAGGGCATTCGGTTGCTGCTAAATCGTCTGACCCTGTTCTAGCTTCATGCCTGTGGCTTGACATCCAAGGTTCAACAGAATCACCCTCTTTTTTTGCATCACAGCCTCTACTCACATCTGCAAATCAAAGACAATTACTGTGCTGTTGTAATATCGCAGAGCATCCCACAATTTTGAACAGCAAACATATTTGTTCATCCCACCCTGAAGGTCTTCAGTCATTTCCTCTGGGAAGTTAGTTTTCTGATCCACATCACTTCTTGCACGGTCGACACATCTTCTTTTTCCTCCTTCATCGCTGTATTTCCCCTCTGTCCACTGCAGCTGCATCCTTAGGGTATCCACCTCCTGGTTTCTACGCTTCACTTCCACCAGAAAGACATCCTCCACCAGCCTGGTGACCTCGAACATCGCCGTCTTCACCACAGCCTCCATCACATCAGACAGCTGGGTCTGAAACGTCACGATGAGGGTGTCCAGATCCGACATGGTCGGTGCTTTCTGTCTGTTTAAATGTTACACTCCGGGATTCAGTTTTGTATAAAGATTAAAAACAACCAAGTCGCCACTTTATAAATTCTCACTTGAAAAGAAAACAGCATCTTCTTGGAGGATGTAAGGCATTAACAGAGAACAGCCTCTCCACACTAAAGCATCCATTTGACTGTGTTACTACTGCTTGTAATTAGTTATTCTAAAAACAAACGCAAAATAGTTTATAGTTTAAAACTGTGATGATCACTGACACGACACGCCAACACAACACAGTGCATTGGCTCGGTAGCTAATGCAACTCAGTAGCTTGCTATTCGGATGCTAACCATCGTCTACGACAGTAAACGACAACCAAAACCTCTTACAGCAGTCTGTCTGAACTACAGCCGAGTCCTATTTTCAGCATTATTTGTAGTTAGACTAAAATCATAAACAAGGAATGCTCTTTAATCGGAGCTCGACAAAACACCCACTTGTGGTTCTTGTTTTTGTTCGCATCGTCACCGATGACGCAACGATGGACGGTGGCCTCGGCTGGACATAAAGGATTAAAAACGCGTTTTTGGGAAGTGAAACCCACTGGCTGCACAAAGTTGACATTTTTATTCAAACATTGATATTCTAAACCATTTACACACCTAACCCAGAATAATTAATTAATTGATTAAGATTGACAACAATATATCTGTTTACTTGAGGAGGAGAGTTGGAAATTCCTTGTTAAGAATACGCAGGTATTTTAGCCACTGTATGTTTCATGGTCACATGTTCATACTGCGTTTTACTAAAACTGGGGGATTAAAAGTTCAGGTTGCATTTTAACACTTGTATATTGACAAAACATCTTGTGCTCTTCATTATCAAATGACTGGTCAATTTATTTATTCATGTTTTTCAACAAACCAGTGCAGCTGTAAATGTTAAAGGGGTCCTATTATGGTATTTTGAGTTTTCTGAGCTTTCTACAGTGTTACAGTGTTGAATCCTCATCAGACATGTGAACGGCACTATTTCTTATCACCTAAACGCATGTTTGAGTTCCAGCACGCTCTCTGTTCGGTTTCCATGGCGACGAAAAACGCGTCGTTTTAGAGAGTTTTTTTACTTTGAAATCCTTGTGACGTCCCGGGGGATAAGGTTCGGTGATTGGTTACCTTCTACTGGTTAACAAGGGCATGTAGAAATGCATCAGGCGGGTGGAAAATGTTGGATACAGTTATTTCGAACGATGGCTGGTGAGTTTACCAAAGAGAGACATCCTGCTGCATTCGTTGCTGTGGGTTGCTGTTTTCCACTTTGTTTTCAGGGTCTGATTCAGGTTTCTAACATGTAGGGCTGTATGCTATGTGTTGACATTGTATTTATTTTTTTTTTTTTTATTGAGCTTATATTAGCCTAATTCTTCTGTTGCGAAACCAGTTGCGGTGGGCGTTGCCAATGTAGTGCAGTGGCAGGAGGCGGGGCTTCATGCAGAAGAGTCTCAATCCACTCGTTTTGCCCACAGGCTGATCTCACAGCCTACGGAGAGGGTCAGTCTGAAGTGAATAAAGCGATTTCTGACAATAACTCCATCCATCCCAGCCCACCCCACACACACAGACACACACACACACACACACACACACACACACAACCTCTTCAAATCTGACCTTTTTCATCAAACATATGCAAACTAATATTTTTCCCATTCTCCAAGGTCTAAATGAACTACATAGTTATTTTGATCTTGGACCTTGACTATGCCTGCCTCAAGAGCCATGGAGTTTTATTGTTGACGATTTTCAAAAACAATGCCAAATTCGGGATATTATGTCCATGTTTTCATTGCAGCTCCCAGAGCTTGATGCTATACCATTGAAAGTTGCACCAAATGAAAGCTAAATAAAAGTTTTTGCATGTGGTTGTAAACAAATTAACACCTGTGTAAATTTTAACTAATTTTAATGCACAAACATTGTCAAATATATTTTTTTTATGATTGGAAAGGATGACACCATATGACACATAACTTTAGACCTTGGAGAATGGGAAAAATATTAGTTTGCATATGTTTGATGAAAAAGGTCAAATTTGAAGAGGTCTAGTTTGCATTGCGGTTTCCTTGTAGCCTCCAAAAACATTCAAGTTATGTTAAATTATCATGGAATAACAGCTATAAACCAGAGGTTCACATGCAAATTTCATATTTTTAATTTTTGTTCTAATGGGTTTGCTTCGCTTTCCATTTCCTGGAGGGAGACAGCCAGCAGAGGCTCCTGTATATTTTGCTGGGTTTTTTTGCTCTTTTCCCCTCACTCATTACAGACGAGTAAACGGGAGAATTTTGTGGTGTTATGATTGACTCTTCCCATTATCACCCTTTTTATGGTAATTACCTCAAAAGAAAGTGTGTAAAAAAGCGTGCATGTTAATTGTAACTTCGTTTCATCCATGTAATTTATTATATGTAGCCAAGAAATATGTGTTGCATTTTTCTATTTGGAAAATTATTGTTTAGCTAACCAGATCAGTAAAAAATGTAGCTGCTGGAGACCTTGTGGCCCATTTGAAGGGTCTGACAGTTGTTTTTTTTAGTAGTCCTGAAGTTCATGTAGTGTTTTTAGGCTACAGTAAGTTGTTTTTTGCTAAAAGTCAGTCTGTCATTGGAGTACATCTATTCAATGTTAACTCTGTTTTCACGTGCATAGAGTATTGAAAGCATGACAGAGTTATACTGATGTATAATCTACTATTATTGCATTGTATGTGTTTATTGATTTCAAGTAAAAAAAATTAAAAAAACTTGCCGACGTGGCGATGTTTAGTCCTCCATGTCAAGACTGCAAAGTCAAGGCTGGCCTGCGTAGTTAATTTAAGTCATTATCGCAACAATAGTTTCAAGACACAACAACAATCTAAGAAAATGAAGGGCTGCCTTAGACCTTCCACAAATTGATCCCTTAGTGCTTCCTTCTCATTAGCAAGCGAGTTGGGGTAAGGTCTAAGTATGGAACTTAATGTCTGTGATAGAGCATGAGAAAAGTCACATATATTTTGACCTTCATTTTGTTTGCAGCTATGTTTTGGTTACATATAGAAAGCCTGTTTGTGAATTTATACTGAAACTGTAATATTTTGCATGATTATTTAGTTGCTGATATAAAATTTTACTTCTGGCCTCGAACCACAATTCATGTCAAGTGTGTAAAAAAGGACAAACTGGAACCTTCAGTTGGCTTAATAAACCCCGTTAAAGTGCAAGCGACTTGTTCTGGCTCAAGAGATCATCATCATCACCAGCTAGTCAGAGTTTAGATATGGTAAACTTGGAGGATGTGGAGGACCAAGAACAGGAGGCTAACAAATCTCTGCGCAAGCCACCAGGGGGCGGCAGAACAGCCAAGTTTTGTAAATTTCAAGTAAAAAAAAAAAACTTAAATGTGATTTGATTTAAGGAAACTGCAAATTAAGTATTTATGAATGGAGCCACTTGCCGACGTGGCGATGTTTAGTCCTCCATGTCAAGACTGCAAAGTCAAGGCTGGCCTGCGTAGTTAATTTAAGTCATTATCGCAACAATAGTTTCAAGACACAACAACAATCTAAGAAAATGAAGGGCTACACTATAAATAAGAACTTAGCAGCAACTTATTAGAAATTGGTTTTCTTTATGGTGCCATAAGTATGAGAAAATGAAACAACTAATGGAGGGACACTTCCGGTTTTCATAAGATTTCAAATGAGCAGAATTAAAGGAAAGAAGAGAAAAAGGTACATATATGAATTGCTATACTTAAAAGAAATTTGACTTGTGTCTCACTTTTATTCTACAACTAATAATGAGGACCGAAACAGGGCAAAAACATTTAAACATGTGTGTGGGAACATAAAAGTTAAGTCTGTAGGTTCCTCTGCTCTGAAGCTTTAAGTGGAAGGGACATTGTGTAGATGGTTAATGTAGTTTTTGAATAAGTGATTCCTTAAATGCTGGAGTTGTTTGCTGTATTTGAATCTGCAGAGAAAGGCTTGTGTCAAAAATTTGCAGCAAAAGTCCAAGATGTTTTCCTGCTTTAGATTCCTGCGCTTTGTGCTCTGGAAGACATTCCAGCTGCAGCAATGTTATTGTGTGTTGCAGGAATTCTTCGCAGAGTGCCACCGGTCTGCTGAGGGACCCCAACCTTTCAGGTGGAAATGTGTCACCACCGCCTGTGAAGAATAAATGAGTTTCGCAATGAGGTCACTTCTCAGCTAAAGGGGTTAGGGTTCACCTTGCTAACTGGCCTTTTATGGTTTATCCATCATAAATCTTTGCTACAGAATGACAATGTGTCCAGACTGTAGTGTCACCCTGTGACAAGATAAGTCTAACTACACGAGCTTCCAATTGAACTGACTTTTTAGACTTGGAAAACATAGAAGATTGCCTCATTCTTTAGTTTTCTTGGGTTTCGCAGCTGCCCTCCTCTTAATGGAATTGCTAATACATATTAAGAAGATAAAAAAAAATCCCCCCCCCCCCCTCCTTTCATGGCTTTTATTACAATTCCAAAATGGTTTTAAAATCTAACACAAGATAAAATGACTTTAATGCAAGACATGTTGTGTGAAAGACATAAAAAGCCATGCATAGCAAATTTATGAGATATCAAGCTTATCAGTATGATTACATAAATGTTAAAGGCCGTTCTAAACCTCAGTGAGCAACTATTTAGAAAAGTCAAGCAATTAAAGCTTATGAGCAACAGCTGTGCTACTTAAAGCCTGAGATGTATTTAAACTTCAGTTGCTCTGCTCCTCCTTTAGCTGGAGAGAGGAACAATGGGGGTTGTTCAGGTTCTGCTTATCTGTGTCCTGACCAGTCAGCTTGGCCAAGGTATTGTAAAGTGTTTCTTCCATTTATTTCTTTTGCCTGTTTGCTGGCTTTGCAATGCTTACAGGCTGATCAACGCTTTTTCATGAAACAAATGGTGTAAATGACATGCAGAATATGAGAAGAATATAAAGGAAAATTTGTTTCCATGGTTTTTCTTATGGTGATGTGAACCAACTTTGTTCCTCTTGTGTTGCAGCTATCTCTCCAAATGTTATTTCTCTGAGGAGGACTGTTTCATTTCTCCAGTCACAGAATTCCATGTGGAAGGAACCCAGTAGGGGTGAGAAGTCCATCCTATGCTATAGATGTGGCGTAAATGTAGCCACAATCAAGTGTTGACAGACTTTCCAATTTCTTTCAGTGCAATTGGAATCCAATGAAGTGGAAGCTGCGACGGCCCATGGATTTGGGTCAAATGATCAAGTTACCGATCAAGTTACCACGGGCGCCGACGACGGCTCCTCCCCAGCTGGCAACGCCACGGGCGCCGACGACGGCTCCTCCCCAGCTGGCAACGCCACGGGCGCCGACGACGGCTCCTCCCCAGCTGGCAACGCCACGGGCGCCGACGACGGCTCCTCCCCAGCTGGCAACGCCACGGGCGCCGACGACGGCTCCTCCCCAGCTGGCAACGCCACGGGCGCCGACGACGGCTCCTCCCCAGCTGGCAACGCCACGGGCGCCGACGACGGCTCCTCCCCAGCTGGCAACGCCACGGGCGCCGACGACGGCTCCTCCCCAGCTGGCAACGCCACGGGCGCCGACGACGGCTCCTCCCCAGCTGGCAACGCCACGGGCGCCGACGACGGCTCCTCCCCAGCTGGCAACGCCACGGGCGCCGACGACGGCTCCTCCCCAGCTGGCAACGCCACGGGCGCCGACGACGGCTCCTCCCCAGCTGGCAACGCCACGGGCGCCGACGACGGCTCCTCCCCAGCTGGCAACGCCACGGGCGCCGACGACGGCTCCTCCCCAGCTGGCAACGCCACGGGCGCCGACGACGGCTCCTCCCCAGCTGGCAACGCCACGGGCGCCGACGACGGCTCCTCCCCAGCTGGCAACGCCACGGGCGCCGACGACGGCTCCTCCCCAGCTGGCAACGCCACGGGCGCCGACGACGGCTCCTCCCCAGCTGGCAACGCCACGGGCGCCGACGACGGCTCCTCCCCAGCTGGCAACGCCACGGGCGCCGACGACGGCTCCTCCCCAGCTGGCAACGCCACGGGCGCCGACGACGGCTCCTCCCCAGCTGGCAACGCCACGGGCGCCGACGACGGCTCCTCCCCAGCTGGCAACGCCACGGGCGCCGACGACGGCTCCTCCCCAGCTGGCAACGCCACGGGCGCCGACGACGGCTCCTCCCCAGCTGGCAACGCCACGGGCGCCGACGACGGCTCCTCCCCAGCTGGCAACGCCACGGGCGCCGACGACGGCTCCTCCCCAGCTGGCAACGCCACGGGCGCCGACGACGGCTCCTCCCCAGCTGGCAACGCCACGGGCGCCGACGACGGCTCCTCCCCAGCTGGCAACGCCACGGGCGCCGACGACGGCTCCTCCCCAGCTGGCAACGCCACGGGCGCCGACGACGGCTCCTCCCCAGCTGGCAACGCCACGGGCGCCGACGACGGCTCCTCCCCAGCTGGCAACGCCACGGGCGCCGACGACGGCTCCTCCCCAGCTGGCAACGCCACGGGCGCCGACGACGGCTCCTCCCCAGCTGGCAACGCCACGGGCGCCGACGACGGCTCCTCCCCAGCTGGCAACGCCACGGGCGCCGACGACGGCTCCTCCCCAGCTGGCAACGCCACGGGCGCCGACGACGGCTCCTCCCCAGCTGGCAACGCCACGGGCGCCGACGACGGCTCCTCCCCAGCTGGCAACGCCACGGGCGCCGACGACGGCTCCTCCCCAGCTGGCAACGCCACGGGCGCCGACGACGGCTCCTCCCCAGCTGGCAACGCCACGGGCGCCGACGACGGCTCCTCCCCAGCTGGCAACGCCACGGGCGCCGACGACGGCTCCTCCCCAGCTGGCAACGCCACGGGCGCCGACGACGGCTCCTCCCCAGCTGGCAACGCCACGGGCGCCGACGACGGCTCCTCCCCAGCTGGCAACGCCACGGGCGCCGACGACGGCTCCTCCCCAGCTGGCAACGCCACGGGCGCCGACGACGGCTCCTCCCCAGCTGGCAACGCCACGGGCGCCGACGACGGCTCCTCCCCAGCTGGCAACGCCACGGGCGCCGACGACGGCTCCTCCCCAGCTGGCAACGCCACGGGCGCCGACGACGGCTCCTCCCCAGCTGGCAACGCCACGGGCGCCGACGACGGCTCCTCCCCAGCTGGCAACGCCACGGGCGCCGACGACGGCTCCTCCCCAGCTGGCAACGCCACGGGCGCCGACGACGGCTCCTCCCCAGCTGGCAACGCCACGGGCGCCGACGACGGCTCCTCCCCAGCTGGCAACGCCACGGGCGCCGACGACGGCTCCTCCCCAGCTGGCAACGCCACGGGCGCCGACGACGGCTCCTCCCCAGCTGGCAACGCCACGGGCGCCGACGACGGCTCCTCCCCAGCTGGCAACGCCACGGGCGCCGACGACGGCTCCTCCCCAGCTGGCAACGCCACGGGCGCCGACGACGGCTCCTCCCCAGCTGGCAACGCCACGGGCGCCGACGACGGCTCCTCCCCAGCTGGCAACGCCACGGGCGCCGACGACGGCTCCTCCCCAGCTGGCAACGCCACGGGCGCCGACGACGGCTCCTCCCCAGCTGGCAACGCCACGGGCGCCGACGACGGCTCCTCCCCAGCTGGCAACGCCACGGGCGCCGACGACGGCTCCTCCCCAGCTGGCAACGCCACGGGCGCCGACGACGGCTCCTCCCCAGCTGGCAACGCCACGGGCGCCGACGACGGCTCCTCCCCAGCTGGCAACGCCACGGGCGCCGACGACGGCTCCTCCCCAGCTGGCAACGCCACGGGCGCCGACGACGGCTCCTCCCCAGCTGGCAACGCCACGGGCGCCGACGACGGCTCCTCCCCCTAAATAAAATCTTTAGTTTTATTCTGCTTCTGTTCTTTTTCAAGTAAACTGGTCTTACAAAAAATTTTTTACCTGCCAATTGAGGCTGTAGTACCATCAGTTTTGCCTTGGGGTTCCCTATTTGGCTTGGTTACCTTCACTACAAATGGACAATAGCTTG